>NC_134359.1:231769300-232069300 GCF_048569485.1 Anomaloglossus baeobatrachus | reverse complement strand
TTGATGTATTGTCGGTTGTCCTCCTGGATCCTTCTTTCTTGTCTCCTCCTTGCAGGGATGTGGATGTCCAGTTTTATCTTCTTAACCGACTTTTTTGGTATGTCTTCTTCTTCTTCTTCATCCAGGTAGGCGCATAATTCTCTCCAAACTTTTTTTCTGGGCCTCGGGGCTGGTTGGCATCAGGCGCTGGGAAGACAAGCAATTAAGTTACAAGGATTAATAGGAACATCTGAATACACAACCACCTTATAATAAAAGAAACACCAATGTTGCCCTTGGTTTTCTCACTGACCTCCTTCTTGAAGATCGGTGACGGTAGCAGCATCATACAATATGACAATCTTCTTAGTTTTTCCTCAGGTGTAAGGTAAACTAAAGGAAATACCCAGATATTAGGATCAGATTAGAGACTAAAGCCCCACCTCTAAAAAAACAAACAAAAAAAAAAACCCCAGTGGCCACAGTGAGAACTGCAAGATTTTTAAGTGCTGTTTCCATTAAAGATTGTGATATGGTTAAAAAAAAACAAAAACAATGACAAATATTATTAAAAAATACATTGAACACAAAAACCTGATTTAAATAATAGCTGATTTCTGATGACAAATTCAAAGGCCCAAAGTCTAACAATGAAATATTCCTGGATAACCCCTTTAAAGTGGAAATCCTGAATCTAGGAAACAGTCGGCCCTTACAGACTGATGATACTACCTGGTCCAACGCTGGCAGAAGATCCAGTCCAATCAATGGCATGTGCTGACATCTTCGTTTTGTTGAAATGTATCAAAATCCTATAAAAGAGGAGCAGAGGTTGTAGGGACTTGATCCTTATTTCTATGACTTGGGCGACAGTTCCTGAAAACACTGAAGAACAATGTCTCTATATTCAGGGGCTGTTGTGGACGGGCGAGATTGGGAGATGGAAAGATATTTCCTGTTACATATGTGATCAATTTCACTAAAGAGGCTGTCTGATGGGACAAGTGATGGCCGATACCCCCTGGTGTGATTGCGGGTGACGGATGTGTCGCCGCCCGGTATATGGTGTGAGTGCGGGTGATGGATGTATTGCCGCCCGGTATCTGGTGTGAGTGAGGGTGATGGATGTATCGCCACCCGGTATCTGGTGTGAGTGAGGGTGATGGATGTATCGCCGCCCGGTATCTGGTGTGAGTGCGGGTGATGGATGTATCGCCGCCTGGTATCTGATGTGAGTGCGGGTGATGGATGTATTGCCGCCTGGCATCTGGTGAGTGCAGGTGATGGATGTATCGCTGCCCGGTATCTGGTGTGGGTGTGGGTGATGGATGTATCGCCGCCCGGTATCCGGTGTGAGTGCGGGTGATTGATGTATCACCGCCTAGTATCTGGTGTGAGTGAGGGTGATGGATGTATCGCCGCCCCGTATCTGGTGTGAGTGTTGGGTGATGGATGTATCGCCGCCTGGTATCTGGTGTGAGTGCGGGTGATGGATGTATCGGCACCTGGTATCTGATGTGAGCGCGGGTGATGGATGTATCGCCGCCCGGTATCTGGTGTGAGTGCAGGTGATGGATGTATCGCTGCCCGGTATCTGGTGTGAGTGAGGGTGATGGGTGTATCGCCGCCCGGTATCTGGTGTGAGTGAGGGTGATGGATGTATCGCCGCCCGGTATCTGGTGTGAGTGCGGGTGATGGATGTATCGCCGTCCGGTATCTGATGTGAGTGCGGGTGATGGATGTATCGCCGCCTGGTATCTGGTGTGAGTGCAGGTGATGGATGTATCGCCGCCCGGTATCTGGTGTGAGTGCAGGTGATGGATGTATCGCTGCCCGGTATCTGGTGTGAGTGAGGGTGATGGGTGTATCGCCGCCCGGTATCTGGTGTGAGTGAGGGTGATGGATGTATCGCCGCCCGGTATCTGGTGTGAGTGCGGGTGATGGATGTATCGCCGTCCGGTATCTGATGTGAGTGCGGGTGATGGATGTATCGCCGCCTGGTATCCAGTGTGAGTGCGGGTGATGGATGTATCGCCGCCCGATATGTTATATTATGTCTCATACCTGAAATCTCTCGCTGATCGCTGGTGTCTGTCTTCACTCTCTGATGAGGTGTAACAAACTGAGGATAAACAACTTTTTTTTTTTTTTTTATTCAAACTGAGCAGTTCTATTGGCTGCTTATCAATGCAGTTACCATAGTGACAGAGGCATGTGCAGATTTAAAGGGACAGGACGCAGTCATTGCGCTATAGTACATTTTACCATAAATTTCATATAACACTGTACATTACATGGAGCTGCTCAGATAATGTGTGGGCAGACGCTCCTGTATCTCTTCATATATTATGTACATTTACTTAGAAGAGCTGTAGAGATATCTGGGGTCAGGCTGTGTGCACACGTTGCGTTTTTTACCGCGGAAACGCTGCGTTTTGAACCGCAGCGTTTCAGTGGCAAATTGCATGCGTTCAGCTTTCCAAGCAAAGTGTATGGGAAAGCTGAAAAATCAGTGCACACTCTGCGTTTCTTTCCGCAGCGTTTTGGATGCCAAAAATCGGTGCGGAAAGAAAAGCAGCATGTCACTTCTTTTGTGCGTTGTGGCTGCGTTCTCTCCCCCATTGAAATCAATGATGTGGGGTCAGAACGCAGCTACACCGCATGGACCTGCTTTTTTGTTGCGGTCCGCGGCCTTTGTCGGCACGCCAGAACACAGGCATTTACCTGGAAGTGAGGTCAAGAGGTTTCCTGTTGACCTCACTTCCTGGCAAAGCCCCCGGTGTCGCCAAAGTGCCCGCCCCGACCCCCGACCCCCCTCCCGAAAATCCAACATGGCCGCGCGCACAGTAGCGCACCGGCCGCCCTGCTCCTATGTTATCTGTCGCATGTGCCTTGAGACATGCGACAGAAAAATGCACCCAGGCCCTGCCCGTTCACCCCAATTCCCCCCGGTGTCATACATACCTGTCCGGTCGCAGCGCTGATCCCCCGCGGCTCCCTCCTCCTTCACAGCAGACGCCGGCCGGTCACATGTGCAGAGCAGCTGACAGCCAGCACTGTGTTCAGAGAGCTGTGCTGGCTGCTCGGCACTCTGCAGCTGTGACCCGGGGAGAGTGGGTGCAGATTTTTGGCACCCACTCTCCTCAAATGGAGGGTCTGCCCTCCTAGAAAATGGGGGATACGTTCCCTGAACGTGCCCCCATATTCTAGAATGTCCAGAGCCGACGTGGGACATCCAAATGGATTTCTGCGGACCCATTTTTTTTATTAAATTGGAGAACAAGGGAATGATTTGGGGAGTGTTTTTTCTAATAAAAAAATTTTTGTTGTCTTTTTTTGCTTTTGTTTACTGTCAATTAGTTATGTCTGGTATCTGATAGACGCCGTGACATCACTAATTGCTGGGCTTGATGCCAGGTGACATTACACATCTGGTATCAACCCCATTTATTACCCCGTTAGCCAACGCACCAGGGCGCGGGATGAGTTGAGGCGAAGCGCCAGGATTGGCGCATCTAATGGATGCGCCACTTCTGGGGCGGCTGTGGCCTGCTATTTTTAGGCTGGGAAGAGTCCAATAACCATGGCTCTTCCCACCCTGAGAATACGAGACCTCAGCTGTCAGCTTCACCTTGGCTGGTGATCTAATTTGGGGGGACCCCATGTTATTTTTTTTTTATTATTTTTATTTATAAATAAAAAAAAAACCTGGGGAGCCCTCCAAATTGATCACCAGACAAGATGAAGCTGCCAGCTGTGGTTTGCAGGCTACAGCTGTCTGCTTTACCCTGACTGGCTATCAAAAATAGGGGGGAACCCCCCGCCATTTTTTTTTTTTGCTTTTGTGATAAAAACTAGGCTAGGCACCCTTTAGTGCCACATGAAAGGTACTAAAGGTGCCAGCTTAGAATATGCAGGGGGGGGTGGGACGTTGTATATATATTTGACCTCCATTGACGCTTTTTAGGCTGGATGCCCACAATCGGGGTTTGCAGCGTTTTGGGCGCAGATTGTTTTCCCTGCGTCCATGACGCTGCGTTGTGCAGTAGAAGCACAGTGGAAGGATTTTTAGAAATCTCATGCCCACTGTGCTTCTTTTCTCCGCAGCATAAACCGACCGGTGGCGCAGCTTCCCGAGCCTCAGCATGTCAATTTATGCTGCGGAGACGAGAGTGTTCTCTGCAGGTAGCATAGAGCTCCACAGCAGCCTGAACCCAAATCGTGGGCATGGCCAGCTGCGTTCTCCCGTGGACAACACTCACATCTCTGCAGGAGGCTGGCACTGTGTACTGGACGCCGTGTCGCTGGATCATGGCCACATAGCCTTAGGCCTGTTTCACACGTCAGTGATTCTGGGACGTTTGTGCTTTTTTTTAAACGTACCAGAATCACTTACTTACGCAGACGCATTATAATGAATGGGTCTGCTCACACATCAGTGATTTTTCACTGCACGTGTCTCCGTGCAGCGTACCCGCGTGTGCGTGATTGCCGCACGGAGACATGTCCATTTTTTTCTGGCATCACTGATGTTCCACGGACCACGCAGTGGTGTGGTCCGTGAAACACGTGCCAGAAAAAAAGTGCTTTTAAAATAAAAATCATTTTTACTCTCCCGGCGTCCAGCGATGTCCTCTGCAGCCCGTTCTGCCTGCTGCTTCTGAGCCGGCTCATTATTGTCGCGCATATTCATGATGTGCGACACAGCCGACCCGGAAGCAGCTGCTGCGGGGGTCAGCGCCAGCCGGATGCTGCACCGCGTGAGCGATCAGCACCATGGAGAGCGGGAGCGGGCACAGGTGAGTTAATCTCTAAGTGCAATCACGGGCCACGGAGAACGGAGCCCGGATTGCACTTAGACAACCCATGTGTGCCGTGATTCACGGCACACGGAGGGACATGTGCATGTTTTACACGCCAGTGAAAAACGTCACTGTTTTTCACTGACGTGTGAAACGGGCCTAAAAGTGAGAATATTGTTGCTACAGCAACATTTTGGGTGAAGTAGCTGTAGATTCAAAATGCTTAATATACTCCTGAATAAAATCCTTGAGGGGTGCAGATTCCAAAATGGGGTCACTTGTGGGGGTTTTCTGACGTATAGGTACCCAAGGGGCTCTGCTAATGTGACATGGTGCGCTAAGTTTATTTCAACTTTTCCAAAATTCAAATGGTGCCCCTTCCATTCCAAGCCCTCCCATTTATCCAAACAGAATGTGGAGAAGGAAATGACATCACAGGTTTTTTTTTCCAAAGGTCTGTGTTCAACCAACTTTATTAACACTGACAAGTCTTAAAAAACGCACCTAAAAAAACGCATGAAAAACGCATGAAAAAAGAATGAAAAACGCATGAAAAACGCATGAAAAACGCATGCGTTTTCGATGCCTTTTTCTCAAAAAAGCATTGTTTACAATTCTCCCCTCTGCCAGAGGGTGCGTTTTTTTTCCGCGCTGAAAAAAAAGCAACGTGTGCACATACCCTCAAGTTACTTGTGTTGTGAATTGTATGTGTCTAAAGAAGGCCTGGAAGTGTCTGTAATGGGCCGGAAATTGGGGTTTTATGTTCAGAACAAATCTCAGTATTTTTTCTCCGTGTTCCTATCAACTTTCTGTCGTATTTCCATCACAGAACATTGTTACATATAGCGAGATGCCATAGCAATCAGACCATTGGGGCCAATCAGGGGCATAGCACTGGGGTCCCTTTTGGCTTTTCTCCTACAGTCAGTCCCGCCTGGCTATAATACTTTATGTGACAAAAGTGAGTACACCCCTCATATTTATGCAAATATTGTATTATATCTTTTCATGGGATAACACTGAAGATAGGACACTTTGATATAATGTAAAGTAGTCTGTGTACAGCTTGTATAGCAGTGTAAATTTAATGTGCACTCTAAATAAGTCAACACACAGCCAATAATGTCTAAACCACTGGCAACAAAAGTGAGTACACCCCTATGTGAAAATGGCCAAATTGTGCCCAAAGCGTCAATATTATGTGTGGCTACCAGTTATTTTCAAGCACTAAATAAATAAATAAATAAATGCCACAAGTGCTGTGAAAAGTAATTATACTTTTTTTTATATTGCAAAAAAGTAAATGGACGTAGCCACTGGTAGAGGACAGATTCCATGTCCAGATCTGTCAGATAATGGAAAAAAAGACAACCAAAGAAGTACTACCGCGCTACTAAAGGCTGGAGTCCAAACCACCTGAGTTAGGAGTCGTGGACCCTACAGACAAAAGGGCGCTAATGGTAAATATAGTATGTCCAGGGGCATAATTAACGCGGTCGCAGAGGTCACCATTGCAACTGGGCGCGGTTGGTTAGGGGCCCGCGGTCGCCCTGCAGATCAGCAGCCATCTCCTTCCAGTGAGAGAGGAGCTGCGCTGTTCTGTCGCGTACCACGTGGCCGCTATATGACCCGTTGCCACCGCCGCTGACAGCGGCACCAGCGGCAGCATCGGGCCCTCCTCCCCTGTCATCACACACAGCAATGATAAAGCATCAAGCGGCTCACGCCGCTCCATCATTTCCCCCCTGTGCCTGGGTGGTGACGTCACTCCTGTGCGACTGCTGTGGTGAGACATGCAGAGTGCAGGACGGGAGGACACTGACCGGAGCAGCAGGGTCAGTTTTTTTTTAGTTTTTTTTTATATATATAACTCAATGAGTGCACGGTGGCCATAGACCTGGGGTGCTGAATTATACATGGAGGCCTGGGGGTACTGCACTATACATGAAGGCCTGGTGGGCTGGCTGCATTATACATGGAGGCCTGGAGGTGCTGCATTATAAATGGAAGCCTGGGGGGGGCTGTATTATACATGGAGGCCTGGAGGAGCTGCATTATACATAGAGGCCTAGGGGGCTGGCTGCATTATACATGGAAGCCTGGGGGGGCTGGCTGCATTATACATTGAGGCCTGGGGGGCTGCATTATACATTGAGGCCTGAGGGGGCTGCATTATACACGGAGGCCTGGGGGCTGGCTGCATTATACATGGAGGCCTGTGGTGCTGCATTATACATGGAGGCCTGGAGGTGTTGCATTATACATGGAAGCCTGAAGGTGCGGCATTATACATAGAGGCCTGGAGGGCTGCATTATACATGGAGGCCTGGGAGGTGCTGCATTATACATTGGAGGCCTAGGGGGGCTGCATTATACATGGAGGCCTGGGGGCTGCATTATACATGGAAATCTATGGGGCTGCATAATAAACATGAAGGACACCTTATACATGGACTATAGGGGTGCATTATACATGGAGGTCTATAGGACTGCATTATAGATGGAGGTCTATGGGGCTGCATTATACAACATGAAAAAAACCTTATACAAGGACTATAGGGGTGCATTATACATGAAGGAGTATGAGGCTGCATAATACAATATGAAGGACACCTTATACATGGAATATAGGGGTGCATTATACATGGAGGACTATGGGGCTGCATAATACAAAATGAAGGTTTATGGGGCTTGATTATAATACATATAGGACTATGGGGGCTACATTATATTATATGGAGGACTATGGAGGCTACCTTACACATGGTGCATTATAAAACATGGAGGACTATGTGGTGGAGTATAATATATGGAGAACTATGGGGTGAATTCTAATACATGCAGAGCTATGGGAAATGCATTATAATAAATGGAGGACTATGGAGGTGCATTCTAATATATGAAGGGTTATGTGGCACCCGCTATACTATATGGAAAACTATGTGGGGGTCAATATAGTATTTGGAGAAAGAGGGACACAGAAACAAACATGGCATGGGAACGCTTTGTGCTGAGGGAAAAAGGCTCTTTCCCTCAGCACCCAGCTTTACCATGCTCTGATATGGGAAAGCTAGGTGCTGAGGGAAAGATGTACAGTAGAGCATGAGGAAGCTGGGTGCCGAGGACAAGATGGATATTGTTAGAGCCGTCTGCTCTATACCTTCTCAGGTAGATGAAGGATCGGCCGGTTGTGAGAGTGACAATTAACACACCAAGACAAGTGAAGTCTATAGTGAATCAAGGTTCTCTGTCTTTATTAGAATTGCAAGGTTTCTTATACCTTCTAAGCTGATTACGCAATATGAGACACGTGATATGATTATACAACTTCAGATTTTACCAAATATAGTTATTTGGGATATAAGCATGATATCATCACATAAGGAAAGGATTAATATTTTAAGCCAAGAAAGGATTAATATTTCAAGCCAAAGATATGTAATAAAAAGTGTTTTAAGAGATGTGTTCAATCAAACCTTGTCAAACAAGCGCCAGGTCAAGATGACCGTATAAAGAATAGCAGATGAACTCTATACTGGACTTCGATCTATACCAAAAAGATACAAGATGGCTTCTCTAACAATATCAGAACATAGGAAAGCTGGGTGCTGACTGAGGGATTTCAGAGCATGGGAAACCTGGGTGCTGAGGGTAAGAGCCAAGTGTTAGCGTCATTATCCTGTACCCCGAATGTCAGTGTCATTATCCCATACCCCAAGTGTCGGTGTACATGGAGACGGGGGGTCCAGGTCCGAACTTTGCACCGGGGCCCTTCAAACTCTAGTTACGCCACTGGAGGTATGAATATGCAAAGGGTTAAGCACTCTCACTTTATCATTTCGTGGCACTGTGATAAATTTTTGGGTCCTAGAAGTGCTGAATGTCACTCTCTGTCCCTGCTTCGCCGGACATCTCCTCCTTCCAGTACCCCTCCCCTCCCCATCAGCACGGGTGCAGTACCGTCCTGGTGCCGCCAGAGGTCGCCAATAGCTGAGAGCGCTGTGGGTTATCGCAGACATCTGTATCTGTGCGCAGTGCATGTCAGGAGGTTTGGGAGCAGCAGGGCAGAGTGCGGTCGCTGGCTGCCATGTCGAGCGCTTTGAGCAGTTATAAATACAGATCGGCAGACGGCCTGCCAATGTATTGGATGGTAGCCTGGACCTTTAGAATTTTTTTTTATTTTCCAGTGGGATGGAAAACGACTCAGCTGCTACTCATTGGTTTTCTGCAGGATGCTTCCTGAATTGGGATCAATAAGAGAGATGTTTACCTAAGTTTATGGGAAGCCGGTCATTGTAGTGGGAACTGACGTGTGGCTGTGCGGTGTGACGTCAGAGCGTGATGTCATGGTTGCGTCTAGAATGGAGTTGATTTTTTGTGATCCTCATTTTAGCCACTCCATTCTAGATGGCTCACTAGTGAAGTGACTAGAATGGAGTTGATTTTTTGAGGACCTCATTATATCAACTCCACTCTAGACAGTTCAGTACTGAGGTGACTAGAATTGAGTTGGTCTTTTGAGGATCTCTCCCTCAAAAAATCAACTTCAATCTATACAGCTCCTCATAGAAACCACTAGAATGGAGTTGATTTTTTGAGGTCCTCATATACAGACCAAAAGTATGGACACACCTTCTCCTCTCTAGAACAACTATTAAGAGGAGACTTTGTGCAGCAGGCCTTCATGGTAAAATAGCTGCTAGGAAACCACTGCTAAGGATAGGCAACAAGCAGAAGAGACTTGTTTGGGCTAAAGAACACAAGGAATGGACATTAGACCAGTAGAAATCTGTGCTTGGTCTGATGAGTCCAAATTTGAGATCTTTGGATCTAACCATCGTGTCTTTGTAGAAAAGGTGAACGGATGGACTCTACATGCCTGGTTCCCACCGTGAAGCATGGAGGAGGAGGTGTGATGGTGTGGGGGTGCTTTGCTGGTAACACTGTTGGGGATTTATTCAAAATTGAAGGCATACTGAACCAGCATGGCTACCACAGCATCTTGCAGCGGCATGCTATTCCATCCGGTTTGCGTTTAGTTGGACCATCATTTATTTTTCAACAGGACAATGACCCCAAACACACCTCCAGGCTGTTTAAAGGCTATTTGACTAAGAAGGAGAGTGATGGGGTGCTATGCCAGATGACCTGGCCTCCACAGTCACCAGACCTGAACCCAATCAAGATGGTTTGGGGTAAGCTGGACCGCAGAGTGAAGGCAAAAAGGCTAATAAGTCCTAAGCATCTCTGGGAACTCCTTCAAGACTGTTGGAAAACCTCTTGAAGCTCATCAAGAGAAGGCCAAGAGTGTGCAAAGCAGTAATGAAAGCAAAAGGTGGCTACTTTGAAGAACCTAGAATATAAGACATATTTTCAGTTGTTTCACACTTTTTAAAGTATTTCATTTCACATGTTTTCATTCATAGTTTTGATGTCTTCAATATGAATCTACAATTTTTAGAGTCATGAAAATAAAGAAAACTCTTTGAATGAGAAGGTGTGTCCAAACTTTTGGTCTGTACTGTGTGTGTGTGTGTGTGTGTGTATGTGTGTGTATATATATTGTGAGGTAGCGTGGTCGGCTGCGCAGCAGAAGACACGGGATCCAGGCATTAAGGTTCACAGCACACGGTTTAATGTCCAAACAAAAGTCCACAACAATATACATGTGCCTCTCCAGCAGAGAGCTCAGGGAGTTCTGTTCACTCCCTCACACCCGGCACACCTGCCCTTGTTCCTGTTTCCATTTAACCCTTCCTTCAGCCTGTAGGGAAACAGCATTAACCCTAGAGTGGATTTTTACTTTCTATCATGGAGTGAGCACAACCGGGGCGAGACATACCGGCCGTCATAGATAACCCCGGTCACAGTCTCACATACCCCCCCCCCTCAGTTCAAGCGTGCGGGGTTGAACTCCCGCCATCAAACATGGGCCGCGGGACAAGGCATCGGCGTTGCCCTGCAACCTACCGGCCCTATGTTCAACCGTAAACCGGAAGTTCTGCAGAGAAAGGAACCACCGGGTAACCCGGGCATTCCGTTCCTTGGCGGACCTCATCCAGACCAGTGGAGAGTGATCCGTCACCAAGCGAAACTGCCGTCCCAGCAGGTAATAGCGCAGGGACTCCAAGGCCCACTTGATCGCCAGGCACTCCTTCTCCACTACGCTATAATTCCGCTCGGGAGGGGTGAGCTTCCTACTTAAGAAGGTGACGGGGTGTTCCTCCCCCTGAACCACCTGAGACAACACTGCCCCCAGGCCGACCTCTGAGGCGTCAGTCTGTACTATGAACTCCTTCCGGAAATCAGGGTGTACGAGAACGGGCTGTCCGCACAGGACCCCCTTCAGGGCCCGGAAGGAGTCCTCGGCCTGCGGAGTCCAGCGCACCATGACGGACTTCTTGCCTTTGAGAAGGTCCGTCAAGGGGCTGATAGTCCCGCAAAATCCTTTACAAACCTCCTGTAGTACCCCACGATACCCAGGAAGGCCCTAACCTGCTTCGTGGTCAGGGGTCTAGGCCACTTCTGGATTGCCTCAACCTTGTTAATTTGGGGCTTAATCACTCCTTGACCTATCACGTAGCCCAAGTAGCGGGCTTCCGTGAGTCTCAACGCACATTGCTTGGGATTGGCTGTCAATCCGGCTGTTCGAAGCGCGTCCACCACCGCTTGTACCTGTTCCAAGTGGGTCTGCCAATCGGAGCTGTAAATAATGATGTCATCAAGGTACGCTGATGCATACGCCTGGTGGGGTTCCAGCACTAAGTCCATCAACCTCTGGAACGTGGCCGGAGCGCCATGTAACCCAAAAGGCAAGACAACATAATGTAATACTACTGTATGTTCTGAGGATTTCGATAGCGTTAGGGCAATGACAACAGAGACGAGTTCTTGGTACAAGATGTTATATAATATGTAACCACGGTAGATACACAACGGGAATAAACACAGTAAAACAACACACAAAACACTTTCACGAAACAGAGCGAAGGGGATTCCCGGGGCCACGCACCGGACTCCCCCAGGGAGACCACCAGAGCGAACCCCTATACAGGGACTGTCCGGCAATCAACCCCGGAAGGCCTAAATGCGCAGCAGCCGGTACACAAGGGGCAAGTGGTATAGTCCAGGAGTGTCCGTACGGGATGATTGTCCAGAGTGGTTACGAACCGGGCAGAGTGCTGATCAAAGACGGCAGACGGAGTCCGGGCACAGCTTGAAGAAAACCGGGTATGGTCCAGAGTCGGTCGGTAGAGTTTCAGGAAAATCCAAGGCAATCAGGAAGTAGAAACAGCAAAGCAGGAGCACACAGCAAGCAGTATACTCAGGCACTGGACTAGGCTTAGAGGCGGCCTTTTAAGCAGCTGGACAGGAAGTAGGGCAACAGAACAGTAAACTCCATGTTAACCGAGGGCAAGCTTCTTCAACAGAGAACTGGAAAACCCGGAAACCTGACATTACTCCCCCCCCCAGAAACGGCCTCAGGACGGATCAGGGCCTGGCTTGTCCGGGTACCGTCGATGAAACTGAGCGATCTTCCGGGGTGCCCGAATGTTACCCACTGGTTCCCAGGAATCGTCCTCGGGGGCGTACCCCTGCCAACGTACCAGATACTGAAGCCTACGACGATGGAGCCGGGAGTCAATAATGTCCTCAACCACGAACTGCTCCTCGTCGTCGACCATCACAGGCGGAGGAGGAGGCACGACACGACCAGGAAACGTATTAGGAGAGACGGGTTTGAGGAGAGAAACATGAAAGACCGGGTGTACCTTCAGATGGTGCGGTAACCGCAGCCGACAGGCCACAGGGCTCACGATCCCGGTGATCTTAAACGGACCGATGAATTTTTGTCCCAGCTTCTGCGAAGGGACACCCAATCTCAGGTTTTTGGTGGACAACCATACAGAGTCCCCTACCTTATACATGGGTGCCGGTTTCCGGTGAGTGTCCGCCGACCTCTTGTAACGCTCCTGAGCCGCAGCCACAGTGTCCTTTAGAACCTCCAGATTTTGTCGTAGCTCTGTCACTCTGTCCTCCACGGCAGGCACTGAAACCGCAACCGGTGACCTAGGCAAAATAGCCGGATGGTAACCCAAGTTAGCAAAAAAGGGCGTTACCTTAGTGGAGCTGCTCTGAGTGTTGTTATACGAGAACTCCGCCAACGGAAGCATCTTCAACCAATCGTCCTGCAGATGGCTGACATAACATCGAAGGTATTGTTCCAGGGTTTGATTGGTCCGTTCGGTTTGCCCATTTGTCTGAGGATGGTATGCAGAAGACAAACAGACATCAATCTGGAGTGCCGTACAAAACCCCTTCCAGAACCTAGACGTGAACTGCACGCCCCGGTCAGATATGATCTCGTCTGGTATCCCATGCAATCGGAATACGTTCTGGATAACCAAATCCACTGTCTCTGCGGCTGAGGGAAGACCGGTACACGGAATAAAGTGAGCAGCTTTAGTCAACCGATCCACCACCACTAAAACGGTATTGTGACCACCTGAGACTGGCAACTCCACAATAAAATCCATTGAGATGGACCCCCAAGGGCGAGATGGAACGGGTAACGGTTGGAGGAGTCCCGTAGGAGCCACACGAGGAACCTTGCACCGGGCACAAACCACACATGAGTGGACATAGTCCTTCACATCCTTTAAACAGGTAGGCCACCAGAAAAAACGGCTTAGAAATTCCTGCGTCTTCTGTACCCCCCTATGACCAGCCAACACGGAGTCATGGACAAACTTGAGAACCCGAAGTCTTACGGCCTCCGGGACATAAATGCGTCGTTCTCTTAACCACACACCATTCCGAAGAACAAGAGTTACATCATTCGGGGGGGCAGCAAGAAATACGTCACCATCATAGGCCAGCTTGATGTCCTTCCACAAGTCCTGGTCCTGGATTACTCCAACGAAATTGGCATCCGATAACACGGTCTGAGACGGGGTTCCAGGCACGGAGTCCACGGCGTGGATTCGGGACAAGGCATCGGCTTTCCCATTACGTGAACCTGGACGGTATGTAACGACAAAATTGAACTGGTTAAGGAATAGGCTCCAACGGGCTTGCCGTGGAGACAGGCACCTGGCAGACTTAAGAAATTCCAAGTTACGATGATCTGTGAGTACTATCACTTGCTGCGCGGCTCCCTGTAAGTGGTGTCTCCATTCCTTGAAAGCTGAAATAATCGCTAACAATTCCTTGTCCGCAATGTCATAGTTCCTTTCTGAAGGGGACAACCGGCGGGAAAAAAAAGCACACGGATGTAAGAGACTCTTGTCCCCAGTCCTTTGAGAAAGGATGGCCCCTAATGCGTAGTCGGAAGCGTCGACTTCCACGATAAAGGGAAGTGCGGGATTCGGATGTACCAATATAGGCGCTGAGGTAAAACAAACCTTGAGACGATGGAAGGCTTCCTGGGCCTGGGCGGACCACACAAACTTCTGTCCTTTCTTGGTTAACAGAGTGATGGGACGAACGATCTCTGAAAAATTACGGATAAAACGTCGGTAAAAGTTGGCAAAACCGACAAAGCGTTGTACCTCTTTGACGTTACCCGGTTCCGGCCAGTCCAGAATTGCTTGTATCTTGCCAGACTCCATGTTCAGTCCCTGAGGAGAGATGACATACCCTAAGAATTGTATCTGTGAGCAATGGAATTCGCATTTCTCCAGTTTAATGTACAGGTGATTTTCCCTCAGCCGGGTAAGTACGGTCTTGACGTGCTCCTGGTGTTCCTGTAGGGAATCAGAAAAGATTAGGATATCGTCCAGATAAATCACCATGAATTGGTCCATGATATCCCTAAAAATATCGTTAACTAGATGTTGGAAAGCCGCGGGAGCGTTACAAAGTCCAAAAGGCATCACTAGGTACTCAAAATGTCCATACCGACATCGGAACGCGGTCTTCCACTCGTCTCCGGGACGTATGCGAAGTAGATTATATGCCCCACGGAGATCCAATTTGGTGAATATTTTTGCCTGTTGGACCCTCTCCAATAGCTCAGGAATCAACGGTAACGGATTCCGGTTCCGGATGGTTATTTTATTCAGTTCCCGGTAGTCAATACAGGGTCTCAGAGTCCCCTCTTTCTTTTTCACGAAAAAGATGGGTGCCCCTGCTGGTGAGGTAGACGGGCGAATAAATCCCTTGGCTAGGCTCTCATCAATGTATTCTTTTAGTGCTTCTAGCTCAGGTGCCGCCAACGGGTAGACATGGCCAAACGGAATCTCCGCCCCTGGGAGTAAGTCTATGGGGCAATCATACGGTCTATGCGGGGGAAGCCGATCGGCTTTTCTTTTGTCGCATATGTCAGCAAAGTCATCATAAACCGGGGGTAGAACAGGTACCTGTACAGTGCCCTCCGCATTCGGTGTTACTGGAACCAGAACAGTTGGACTAATGGTCGGACCACTCTGCGGTGGGAAGGATATTTCCTTAGTTTCCCAATCGATGACCGGATTCGTAGACCGTAGCCACGGAATACCTAAAATAATCGGAAAATGAGGAGAAGAAATTATCATGAAAACAAGGGTCTCCTGCTGACCTGGCTTCATCACGCATTCTAGCGGTACTGTTTCCCGATCCACTGGTCCAGAGCTTAACGGAGATCCGTCTACCGTCTCCATGGTAACCGGTGAGGATCTTTGCTGAGTCCGGATACCGTGTTTCCTGGCAAAAGAGGAGTCCATGAAATTTCCCCCTGCCCCAGAATCTATCATTGCAGAGGTAGGTATTAGATGCCCCTCCCACCGGATCTGAATGGGGAGCGAGCAATGGGTATATTTCCCTTCTGAGTCCTTCGGTGAGGTTGACATTACAGTCAAGGGAAATACCGCATCCAAGTGCCCACTTGCCTCAGAGATATCGGACTCTGCGTCCGTGTTGTCACACTCTGCCATGGCTGCCAATACCTTATTTGGGCGATTCGGACGTTTCGGGCAGTCGATCAAGAAATGATCCGATTGACCGCAATAGAAACACAAACGCTCACGGAGCCGGTGTTCGCGACGTTCGTTGGTCTCTCGCTTTTGCAGAGAGTCCACTTGCATAGGAACGTCCTCGGCCTCCCGTGGTGTCCTGAGAGCGGGTTCTCTAGAAGGAAACGCAAAGTTGTTTACACGGTTTACAGCTGCCCATTTTTCCTGTCTACGCTCCGTCAAGCGGGTATCAATACGCACACAGTGCTGGAGAAACAGTTCAAAATCCCCTGGAGATTCGGAACGAGCTAACTCGTCCTTGATGGTACCGGACAAACCTTTTCTGAAAACAGACAATAATGCATTGTTTCCCCAGTCGGTGTCTACCACTAACCTCTGGAACTCAGTGGCGTATTCAACGACAGAACGCTTTCCCTGACGTAAGGAAAGGAGAGCCGATTCAGCGGTAGCACGGCGATTCGGATCATCAAACATTTGCGCCATTGCGTTCAGAAAGTCATCCAGGTGATTTAAACGGATGTCCCGATTCTCTATCATAGGATTAGCCCAAGCCAGTGCTCGTGAGGTTAATAACATGATTATACATAACACTTTGGACCGGTCAGAACGGTAATAATCAGCATGTACATCAAAAAACAGTATACATTGGTTCACAAATCCACGAAACTGACTACGATCACCATTGAAACGGAATGGGGGTAACCTAGGCATACCGGCAGCTGATACGGACGTAGTGGGGACGGCTTCCTGAGCCTCCACTCTGACTTGCAAATCCTGAATAGCCGGACCCAGTACCTGGTGATCATGGCCCAGCTGTGCCTCCACATCTCTGAGTTTAGTTTGCACCGCCTCCATCTCCTGCTGCAAGGAGTTGATCATGGAAAAGAGCTGATCTACTCGTGTCTCAGTCATTGCCCCAGCGAAATCCTCTTAAGGCCTGAGTATAATGTAATACTACTGTATGTTCTGAGGATTTCGATAGCGTTAGGGCAATGACAACAGAGACGAGTTCTTGGTACAAGATGTTATATAATATGTAACCACGGTAGATACACAACGGGAATAAACACAGTAAAACAACACACAAAACACTTTCACGAAACAGAGCGAAGGGGATTCCCGGGGCCACGCACCGGACTCCCCCAGGGAGACCACCAGAGCGAACCCCTATACAGGGACTGTCCGGCAATCAACCCCGGAAGGCCTAAATGCGCAGCAGCCGGTACACAAGGGGCAAGTGGTATAGTCCAGGAGTGTCCGTACGGGATGATTGTCCAGAGTGGTTACGAACCGGGCAGAGTGCTGATCAAAGACGGCAGACGGAGTCCGGGCACAGCTTGAAGAAAACCGGGTATGGTCCAGAGTCGGTCGGTAGAGTTTCAGGAAAATCCAAGGCAATCAGGAAGTAGAAACAGCAAAGCAGGAGCACACAGCAAGCAGTATACTCAGGCACTGGACTAGGCTTAGAGGCGGCCTTTTAAGCAGCTGGACAGGAAGTAGGGCAACAGAACAGTAAACTCCATGTTAACCGAGGGCAAGCTTCTTCAACAGAGAACTGGAAAACCCGGAAACCTGACACATAGTGGAAGAGACCCTCCGGTGTAACAAAAGCGGTTTTCTCCTTGGCGGACTCCGTCAGTGGCACCTGCCAGTACCCCTTGGTCAGGTCGAGCGTGGTAAAATATCGCGCCTGTCCCAGCCTATCAATCAGCTCATCCACCCGGGGCATGGGGTAGAGATCGAACTTGGATATTTCGTTCAATCTCCTAAAGTCATTGCAGAACCTTAAGGAGCCATCGGGTTTTGGTATTAGGACAATCGGACTAGCCCATTCACTCCGGGATTTTTCGATGACCCCCAGGCGTAACATTGTCTTTACTTCCTCCGATATGGCTTGTCGTCGAGCCTCCGGTACCCGGTATGACTTCAGGCGTACCTTCAGGTGGGGCTCGGTGACAATATCATGTCGTATCAGACTGGTCCTACCGGGCAGCTCGGAGAAGACATCGGGGTTCCGCTGAACCAACCGTCTGGCCTCTCGCCTCTGAGTCTTGGTGAGGGCTTCTCCAATCCTTACTTCCGGTTCGTCCTCTCCGGAGGTCACTGGAGCCGGAGGTGAACGACCCGAAGAGGAGGGAGATGGGGAAAAAACAGCCATCAGGCTTTCCCGTTCCTGCCAAGGTTTTAACAGGTTGACATGGTATATTTGTTCAGGTTTCCGCCTACCGGGCTGCAATACCTTATAGTTAACCACCCCGACTCTTTCCTTTATCTCGTAGGGGCCTTGCCACTGAGCCAGGAATTTACTCTCCGCCGTGGGGATTAATACCAACACCCGATCCCCGGGTTTAAAGGTCCGCATGGTAGCTTGTCTATTGTAGCGGCCGCTTTGCGTGGCCTGAGCCTCCTGTAGATGCTCCTTCACAATTGGCATGACCGCGCTTATGCGGTTCTGCATACCCAAAATGTGTTCAATCACACTTTTATGGGGGGTGGGCTCTTGCTCCCATGTTTCCTTTGCCAGGTCCAACAATCCCCGGGGATGTCGCCCGTATAACAATTCAAACGGCGAAAACCCCGTGGATGCCTGTGGCACCTCTCGTATGGCAAACATCAAATAGGGAAGCATCATATCCCAGTCTTTCCCGTCTTTTGAAATCACCCTTTTGAGCATGGTTTTCAGGGTTTTATTGAAACGCTCGACTAAACCGTCCGTTTGAGGATGATACACAGACGTACGCAACTGCTTGATCTGGAGTAGCCGGCATAGCTCTTTGGTCACTTTAGACATGAATGGGGTCCCCTGATCCGTAAGGATCTCCTTCGGCAACCCCACCCGGCAGAACACAGCAAACAACTCCCGAGCTATAAGCTTTGCTGCAGTATGTCTGAGAGGTATCGCCTCGGGATACCGGGTGGCATAGTCAACGATCACTAGGATGTGTTGGTGCCCTCGAGCGGACTTTACGAGGGGCCCCACCAGATCCATCCCTATCCGTTCAAAAGGGACTTCTATAATGGGTAACGGTACCAACGGACTGCGAAAATGGGTCAGGGGTGCGGTAAGCTGACACTCCGGGCAGGTTTCGCAGAACCGTTTTACCTCCCCAAAGACTCCGGGCCAATAGAACCTTTGTAATATTCGCTCCTGCGTTTTCTTGACCCCTAGGTGGCCACTCATCAGGTGTTTATGAGCCAAGTCGAGGACCCGCCGACGATGCGGCTGGGGCACTACCAACTGCTCTACCCCCACGCCCCGTATTTCATCTACCCGGTAGAGTAAATCCTGCTTAAGAGCGAAATGGGGGTACCTTACCTGGGCACCGGGCAGCTGTGCCACCCCGTCAATTACTGTCACCCGACTCCGGGCATGTATTAATGTAGGGTCCTGGAGTTGGGCAGTCCCAAACGTATCCGGGGACGCCTCCAACTCCGGGATGGGTTCGACCGTCTCAGCCTCTCCTGCCAATACCTCTAGGGGCGACCTATCGGGTTCACATTCTGTCCCTATCACGGGGACCCCTACGGCAGGTGTCCCGGATTCAGGATTGTAGGGCTCAGGTCCCGGACTGATCAATATCTGAGGAGACTTAGGGGGTCCCTTCCATAAAGTCCAAAAATAGGGCAGATCCCTTCCTAGGATCACGTCATAGGGAAGAGTGTTAAGAAGTCCCACCTCATGTTGCACCTGACCGCAAGGTGCTGTGATGGTGACAATCCCTGTGGGATAGTCTCGGCGGTCCCCATGTATGCAAACCACCCCCACGGTACGTCCTGTGGCCTTTACTTTAGCCCTCAAGGTGGATCGCACAAGGGTCACTAAGCTTCCGGAATCCAACAATCCTGTAACCGGACATCCATTCACCTGTATTTGGCACAAGTGGGGCTCCGTCTCTGGGGAGACCAGGTCAGCGGTACACACCACCTGAGCATACATTGAACCCCGCCGGTTAACCCCACAAACCATGGGCTCCGTGGTGAGTGGACACTGGGCTTCCATATGTCCCACCCGCTGGCATCGCCAACATCTAATGGGGATGGAAACCCCCTTGACGGGTTGTCGTTTAGGGTACAGAACCTTCCGGACCTCAGGAATGGCGGCCGCGGCCTCAGACGGGACGGTAGGGGACTCCTGCACCGTTGTCAGCGGTGGGTCCTTGGCCCTAGGCTTGGAGGGGCCGGACCGACGGGCGGTACGCAAAGTCTCAGTGTCCCGTATCAAGTCCTGCGTAGCCACATGCCGCTCTACCAGGGACACTAATTGGTCGAGGGTACTCGGGTCACCCTGTCCTACCCACCGTTGAACAGTGACGGGTAAAGTGCGCACAAAACGATCCACTACTACCCTTTCCACCATTTGCGCCGGGCTCAGAGTGTCAGGCTGCAACCACTTTTTTACAAGATGCAACAAGTCATAGGCCTGGGAGCGTACGGGTTTGGCTTCCTCATAGAACCACTGATTTACCCGCTGAGCCCGTACATAGGTATTCACCCCCAACCGAGCCAGTATTTCGGCTTTCAGGGTCACATAGTCAATGGCGTCCTCGGTACAGAGGTCCAGGTACGCTTTTTGGGGTTCCCCCGTCAGATAGGGTGACAATACCTCAGCCCACTGGGGGGTCGGCAGCTTTTCCCGCTCGGCCACCCGCTCAAACACCGCCAGGAACGCTTCCACATCATCCCCCGGGGTCATCTTTTGCAACGCTTGTCTCACGGCTTTCCGGACGCTGCCGTCGTCACCCGGTCCCGGGGTTGTTGCTGCCGGTCCGGCCCGGATCGACTTGGCCAGGAGAACCATCTGTTCTTGATGTCTTTGTTCCTGCAATTGCAAGGCTTGCTGCTGACGTGCATTGGCCTGAACCAGCTGTTCTTGGTGCCTTGTGTCCTGCCCTTGCAAGGATTGCTGCTGACGTTCCAACGCCCGGAGCAGGTGTGCATTGGTCTGTTGCTGCTGTGCATTAGCCTGAGCCAGCTGCTTTAGTATGTCCTCCATGGCGTCACCGGGTTTGGGCTGTAGTATAGCCGCTCGAATCCAGGACATGCGCTGCTGGGTCACCAGGGATGGATGCTACACCTCACCGGCTGGCATGCCCGCATTCTCCACCATATGTGAGGTAGCGTGGTCGGCTGCGCAGCAGAAGACACGGGATCCAGGCATTAAGGTTCACAGCACACGGTTTAATGTCCAAACAAAAGTCCACAACAATATACATGTGCCTCTCCAGCAGAGAGCTCAGGGAGTTCTGTTCACTCCCTCACACCCGGCACACCTGCCCTTGTTCCTGTTTCCATTTAACCCTTCCTTCAGCCTGTAGGGAAACAGCATTAACCCTACAGTGGATTTACTTTCTATCATGGAGTGAGCACAACCGGGGCGAGACACACCGGCCGTCATAGATAACCCCGGTCACAGTCTCACAATATATATATATATATATATATATATATATATATATATATATATATATACACACAACACACACACACACAAAAATATACACACACACACACATACACACATATATATAAACATACATATACCAGCTTTATAATTTTAATGATTTCAACGACTAATATTTTAATGATTTTTCAGGAATTTTAATGGAGCAAACGTCCACACTGTGATATTTTTTATGTATTTCTATAGGGTAAAATTCCATTTTCAGTTTTACTTTACGCCCTCCAGTCTCAGCCTTGATAGCGTAATGGCCGCTTTACACGCTGCGATCTTGCTATTGAGATTGCTAGCGTGCGTATTCGCCCCCATCGTTTTTGCGACACAGGCAAATCGCTGCCTGTGGCGCACAACATCGTGCGGTACCGTCACACGTACTTACCTGCCTACCGTTGCTGTGACCGGCAAACCGCCTCCTTTCTCAGGGGGCGGTTCGTTCGGCGTCACAGCGACGTCACTAAGCGGCCACCCAATAGAAGCAAAGGGGCGGAGATGAGTGTCCGTAACATCCCGCCCACCTCCTTCCTTCCTCAATGCCGGCGGCTGCAGGTAAGGTTAGCTTCCTCGTTCCTGCGGTGTCACACATAGCGATGTGTGCTGCCGCAGGAACGAGGAACAACACTGTACCTCCTGCAGCAACGATAATTGGGAAGGGACCCCCATGTCACCGATTAGCGTTTTTGAAAATTTTTTCGACTATTTAAAATCGCTAATAAGTGTCCCATGCAACGACATCGCTAAAGCGGCCGGATGTGCATCACAAACTCCGTGACCCCAACGACATCGCATTAGCGATGTCGTAGCTTGTAAAGCGGCCCTAAGGCTGCGTGCACAGTGCGTTTTTTGTTGCAGATTTTGTGCAGTTTGTAGCACGGCATGTCTATCTTTATGCCAGCTATGGCAGCAAAGTCAATGTAAATGCTGATGTGTTGTGCACACGTTATTTTTTTTGCAGATTTAGTGCAATCTACAGCATGTGAATATTGACTACATTAAGAAAAATGTTTGGCACGAAAATGTACCAAAACACGTGTTTTTTGGTGCATTTTTCTGTCAGAATGTGCAGATTTCATGGAGAACATTTCTGCACCCAATCTGCAACATGTGAACAGAGCGCAGCCAACAGAGTCGCCACAATCTACAATATTGGATTGTAGTTGATTTTTTGAGGACCTCATTTTAGCAACTCCATTCTAGATGATTCACTAGTGAGCCGTAAAGATAGCAGTGGATTTTTTTATGATCTCCCTGTAGCTTCCACCAGTGGCATACCACCAGTGGCATAAGGCCCGTGAGTCACAGGGGCCTGATGCCAGCGCTGGCATCGGCCCCCTGCCGAGGATCACACTTTCATTTATATCGTCATCACACATGCCAATACAATTGAAAGGCATGATGACAGAAGGAACAGAACACTCCCTTTCTCATCATTCTCCCGCTGTGCGTCTGTGACACTCTGATGTGTCAGCACAGAGGAGTGCGGTGACGTCACTACTGCGTGCCGCTGTGTAAAATGTGAGAGTGGCAGAACAGTGGACACACGCTGAGGAGACTCGGGCAGTGGGAGAATGAGGAGAAGTGCGTATATTTGTATTTTTTAATCAGGATGGCCAGAAGACTATGGGGAAGCATACTACTATATGTGGGCTGCATATAATTATATGTTGGCGCACAATATTATATTGGGGCACACAATATGGTGGTGCCCTATATGGGGGCTGCATACTAGCATATAGCGGATTATAAGGGGTGCATACTATTTTATGGAGGAATATAAGGGGTGCATAATACTATATGAAAGATCCCTTTTACATGGAATATAGGGGTGCATTATACATGGAGGACTATGGAGCTGCATAATCCAATATGAAGGACTACGGGGTGCATTATAATACATATAGGACTCTGGGGGTTGCATTATATGGAGGACTAATGGGGTTACCTTATACGTGGACTATAGGGGTGCATTATATATAGAGGATTATGGGGCTGCATAATACAATATGAAGGACAACTTATACGTGGAATGCGAGTGTGCATTATACATGGAGAACTATGGGGCTGCATAATACCATATGAAAAACACCTTATACATGGAATGTGGGGGTGCATTATACATGGAGGACTATGGGGCTGCATAATACAATATGAATGACTATGGGGTTGCCTTATAATACATATAGAACTATGGGGGCTGCATTATATGAGGACTAATGGCATTACCTTATACATGGACCATAGGGCTGCATTAGAATACATGAAGGACTCTGGGGTGAATAATACAATATGAAGGACTATGGGGACCGCATTATAATACATAAAAGACTATGGTGGTGCATTATAATATATGGAAAACTATGGGGTGCAGTATAATACACAGAGGACTATGGGGTGCAGTATAATACACAGAGGACTATGGGGTGCAGTATAATACACAGAGGACTATGGGGTGCAGTGTAATATACAGAGGACTATGGGATGCAGTATAATACAAGGAGGACTCTGGGGTGCATTACCATATATGGAGTAATATGGGGTAAATTATACATAGATGACTATGAGGTGCAGTATATGCAGGACTATGGGGTTCAGTATAATATACAGATAACTTTGGGAACTGCATTATAATACATGAAGGACTATGGGGAGTCCATTAAACAGTAATACATAAAGTACTATGTGAGCTGCATTATAATATATGCAAGATTGTCGGGGCTGCATTATTATACATGGAGGATTATGGAGTCTGCATTATAATACATGGTGAGCTGTGGGGTGCATTATAATATATGCAGAACTATGGGGGCTGCATTATAATATATGAAGGCCTATGAGGGCTACCTTATACATGGACAATGGGGGTGCATTATAAAACATGGAGGACTATGGGGTGCAGTATAATATATGGAGGTCTATGGGGTGAACTATAATACATGGATGACTATGGGAGTTGTATTATAATAATTGGAGGGCTATGAGAGCTACCTTATACATGGAGGACTATGGGAAATGCATTATAATACATGAAGGACTATGAGGAGTGCATTACACAGTAATACATAACTAGAACTATGTGAGCTGCATTATAATATATGCAGGATTATCGGGGCTGCATTATTATACAAAGAGGCCTATGGGGTCTGCATTATAATACATGCAGAACTATGGGGGCTGCATTATAATATACAAAGGCCTATGAGGGCTACCTTATACATGGACTATGGGGGTGCATTATAATATATGGAGGACTATGTTCTGCAGTATAATATATGGAGGATTATGGGGCGCATGCTAATAAAAAGAGGGATTTCAGATCATGGGAAACCTGGGTGCTGAGGGAAAGAGCCAAGTGTTAACATCATTATCCCGTACCCCGTGTGTCTGTGTTGGGGGGGGCAGGTCCAAACTTTGCACTGGGGCCCATCAAACTCTAGTTACACCACTGCTCAGTATAGAGATGACTAGATCGCAGTTGTTGCACTGAGGTTCATGATTTCTAGGCACTGTACTGTCTATAAGGAATGTCCTCTGTAGAGTAACTCCATTCTAGCTGTCTCACTACAGAGGTGACTGGATCGGAGTTGCTGCACTGAGGCTCATGATTTCTGAGCTCACAGCACTGTCTATAAGGACGGCCTCAGCCAGTCCATGCATCGTGTTCCGAGATTTTACTGACGTGCATAGATGTTTGAATAAGCCCTTATACAGATTACATGAAAGCTCCCATAAACATAGGGCTAAAGTCGCCCGGATCAGACAACAATCTGATGTGTATGGGGGATTCCCGACTTACCTCGATAATGGATGACAAGGGAGGGTAGGAACCGGCGTGTTTGACTTCCACTTGTTGATCCTTTTGTTCTCTTGAAAGATAATCCACCCCCAGAGGAGGCGACATCTGCTCTCAGATAGACAACACAAGAACATTTGGCCGAGCACTCCTGTATGTGATAGTCAAGAGACAGCTGTCAGCCAAATGATTGTAGGGATTGTTTATGGGCCTTAAAGGGATTACTTAGTGAAAACAAGTGATCATCTATCCATATGACAGGTGATCACCTGCTGATCAGTGTCCGATCACTGGGACCCACACTGATGGGAAAACGGGGAATTTTTATCCATATTTTAGGTATGTGTGACATCCGTTTTTAACACGGATGCAACACGTACTCATGTTATTCGATGGTGTTCCTCACGCGTGTTTTTACATGGACCATGTGGCCCCACGTTTACCTGCACGCAGACATGTCCGTTTTTTCTCCGGCAGCACGGGTGTCACACCGATGTGATCCGTGTGACACGTACCGGTGAAAACACGTGTCTCTGAAATAAAATGAATTTTTATACTCGCTTGTCTCCAGCTCTTCTGTCACTTGCTTCCGATCCCCACTCATTATACTCAATGAATATGCACTGCACAGAGGACCTGGAAGCAGCAGAGACATCAGTGCCAGGGACAGCATCGCTGGGGACAGGTGCGTATCCAATGAACTCTGATGATATCCTGACAACACCCACGCTACCGCGGGTGTAGCGACAGTGACTTCATCACTAGTTCAGGACTAGTAGTAAGGGTGTCTGCTAGATGCCACCCATTACTAGCTGGAGCTGGCATCAACCCCACAAATATTACCCCGTTTGCCATTGCACCAGAGCAACGGGAAGAGCCGGGTCCAGCACCACAATTGGCGCCTCTAATGGATGCGCCACGTCTTGGGTGTCTGTGGGCTACTATTGTTAGGCTGGAAAGAGCCAAATAACCATGGCCCTTTCCACCCTAAAGCGGGCTATACACGCTGCGACATCGCTAATGCGGAGTCGTTGGGGTCACGGAATTCGTGACGCACATCCGGCCGCATTAGCGATGCCGTTGCGTGTGACACCGATAAGCGATTTTGCATCGTTGCAAAAACGTGCAAAATCGCTAATCGGCGACATGGGGGTCCATTCTCAAATCTCGTTACTGCAGCAGTAACGAGGTTGTTACTCGTTCCTGCGGCAGCACACATCGCTGCGTGTGACGCCGCAGGAACGAGGAAGCTCCCCTTACCTGCCTCCCGGCCGCTATGCGGAAGGAAGGAGGTGGGCGGGATGTTACGTCCCGCTCAGCTCCGCCCCTCCGCTGCTATTGGGCGGCGGTTCAGTGACGTCGCTGTGACGCCGCACGGACCGCCCCCTTAGAAAGGAGGCGGTTCGCCCTTCACAGCGACGTCGCCGGACAGGTATGTATGTGTGACGGGTCTGGGCGATGTTGTGCGGCACGGGGAGCGATTTGCCCGTGTCGCGCAACAGATGGGGGCGGGTACCCACACTAGCGATATCGGGACCGATCGCAGTGTGTAAAGTAGCCTTAAGGCTATGTTCACACTAGAAAAATGATTTTTCTTAAGAAATTTCTTGAGAGTGAAGGATTAGCGTACCTGCGTTAAAAAACGTACCAATAACGCAGGTGTGTATTTGGTGCGTTTTTTTCATGTTGGTCCCTGCGTTTTTTAATGCCTTTACAGCAATAAAGCACATTGAAAATGGAAAAAAAAAAATAGATAATACAGAGATAGAGGGATAGATAGATAATAGATATTTAGGGGAAAAGATAGATTATAGAGGGATAGATAGATATAGATAATAGATAGAGGGATATAGATAGATAATAGATATTTAGGGGTATAGCTAGATAATAGATAGATATTTAGTGGTATAGATATAGAGAAGATAGATGAAAAGATAGATACGATAGAAAGATAGATAATAGATAAATAATATAGAAAGATAGATAGAGGGATAGATAGATGATAGATGGACAGATAATATAGAAAGATAGATAATAGATAGATATTTAGGGGTATAGATAGATAATATAGATAGCGGGATAGATAATAGAGGGATGGATGGATAGATAGAGGGATAGATACATAATAGAGGGATAGATATTCCAGCTTTATTTATCATGTACACACACACACACACACACACACAGCACTTCTCGCGGCCAGTAATGTGTTCACATCAGCGGCCGTGAGAAATTTCCTGGAGTCACCTCTGCATCTCGCTCAGGGAGCCGCATTCACCACTCGCTCACTGACCCGTGGAGAACTGTCACACGCGGCTGAAGCAGGGCTGGAAGCGCCGGGGGACATCGCTGTGGATTACGTCGGAGCTGTGTCTGGGAGGGGTTAATACACTGGAGAAAGAGGGGGCTTTTTGTCCTTTATTCAAAATAAAGGATTTTTCGGTGTGTTTCTTTACTTTCACTTACAGATTAGTGACGGCGTGTCATAGACGCTGCCATCACTAATCTTGGATTTAGCGGCAGCTATTAGTTGCCGTTAACTCCATATTACCTGGATTGCCCCAGCATCACGGCATCTGGAGGAGCCGGTAACACGCCGGGACTGTCGCATAATGGATGCGACAGTCCCGGGGCAGCTGCGGCTGATATTCTCGGCTGCGGGAGGGGGAGGGGGCATTAACCCTGTCCCTCGCTCTCTCCAGCCTGAGAATACCGGACCGCCGCTGTGTGTTTACCCAGCTGGAAGGTAAAAATACAGCGGAGCCCACGCTTTTTTTCCCTCTTCTTCTTCCTCTTCCTCTTCCTGTCCTAGTGACATCACTTCCCTGCAAAACGCAGTGCAGGAAACTACACTATGTCCCGAAAACGCGGAATAACGCAGGAATAACGCAGGAATAACACACATCACTTGCTACCTGCGTTACACCTGCGCTATTTCATGATTACATTACAGTCAATGGAGTGAAATAACGCAGGTACCTGCAGAAAAGAAGTGACATGCTCATTCTTTTTCTTAAGAAAATCTACTGAAAGAATTTTCTTAAGAAAAAAACGCAGTGTGCGCACAGCTAAATTTTTTTCCCATAGGTTTTGCTGGGGAATGTCTGCAGAAAGGTTACAAGAATTTCTCAAGAAATTTCTGCAGCAAAAACAGACCAAAAACGCAGGTAAAAAACGCAGTGTGTGAACATAGCCTAATAATATTATCCCCCAGTTGTCTGCTGTACCATGGCTGGTTTTTAGTAAAAATGGAGGTGAGCCATGTATTTTTTTTTAAATCTAAAAATTTAAAAAAAAAAAAAAAAAGCGTGGGATCCCCTCTATTTTTCATAACTAGCCAAGGTACAGCAGACAACTGAAGGCTGCTGTTCCTGTGCTGGACATGAAAATTGGGGGGATCCCACGTCTTTTTTTTGTTTATTAAAAAAAAAATAAAAATGGTGTAAAACAGCTGGTCAAGCTAACTGTGTGCACACGCTGCGTTTAGAACCGCAGCGTTTCAGTGGTAAATTGCATGCGTTCAGTTTTCCCAGCAAAGTGTATGAGAAAGCCGAAAAATCAGTGCACACGCTGCGTTTCTAAACGCAGCGTTTTGGATGCCAAAAATCGGTGCGGAAAGAAAAGCAGCATGTCACTTCTTTTGTGCGGTGTGGCTGCGTTCTCTCCCCCATTGAATCAATGATGTGGGTCAGAACGCAGCTACACCGCAGTGAGCTGCTTTTTTGTTGCGCTCCGCGGGCTTTATCGGCATGCCAGAACGCAGGCATTTTCCTGGAAGTGACGTCAAGAGGTTTCCTGTTGACCTCACTTCCTAGCAAAGTCCTGGAAAGCCCCCGGTGTCGCCAAAGTGCCCGTCCCGACCCCCGACCCCCCTCCCGAAAATCCAACATGGCCGCGCGCACAGTAGCGCACCGGCCACCCTGCTCCTATGATTTCTGTCGCATGTGCCTTGAGACATGCGACAGAAAATGCCCCCAAGGCCCTGCCAGGTCACCCCCTATTCCCCCCGGTATTCCCCCTTACCTGTCCGGTCGCAGCGCTGATCCCCCGCGGTCCCCTCCTCCTTCACAGCAGACGCCGGTCAGTGCGGTCACATGAGCAGAGCAGCTGACAGCTCAGCACTGTGTTCAGAGAGCTGTGCTGGCTGCTCGCACTCTGCAGCTGTGACCCGGGGAGAGTGGGTGCAGATTTTTGGCACCCACTCTCCTCAAATGGAGGGTCTGCCCTCCTAGAAAATGGGGGATACGTTCCCTGAACGTGCCCCCATATTCTAGAAGGTCCAGAGGCGACGTGGGACGTCCAAATGGATTTCTGCGGACCCATTTTTTTCACATTTTTTGATTAAATTGGAGACAAGGGAATGATTTGGGGAGTGTTTTTTTCTAATAAAAAAATTTTTGTCATTTTTTTTTGCTTTTGTTTACTGTCAATTAGTTATGTCTGGTATCTGATAGACGCCGTGACATCACTAATTGCTGGGCTTGATGCCAGGTGACATTACACATCTAGTATCAACCCCATTTATTACCCCGTTTGCCAACGCACCAGGGTGCGGGATGAGTTGGGGCGAAGCGCCAGGATTGGCGCATCTAATGGATGCGCCACTTCTGGGGCGGCTGCGGCCTGCTATTTTTAGGCTGGGAAGAGTCCAATAACAATGGCTCTTCCCACCCTGAGAATACCAGACCCCAGCGGTCAGCTTCACCTTGGCTGATGATCTAATTTGGGGGGACCCCAAGTTATTTTTTTTTTAATTCTTTATTTATGAATAAAAAAAAAAGCCTGGGGAGCCCTCCAAATTGATCACCAGCCAAGATGAAGCTGCCAGCTGTGGTTTGCAGGCTACAGCTGTCTGCTTTACCCTGACTGGCTATCAAAAATAGGGGGGACCCCACGCCATTTTTTCATTGTTTTTTTTTTTTGGATAAATACTAAGCTAGGCACCCTTTAGTGCCACATGAAAGGTACTAAAGGTGCCAGCTTAGAATATGCAGGGGGGTGGGATGTTATATATATTTGACATCCATTCATCCATTGACGCTTTTTAGGCTGTGTGCCCACAATCAGGGTTTGCAGCGTTATGGGCGCTGAGTGTTTTCCCTGCGTCCATAACGCTGCGTTGTGCAGTAGAAGCACAGTGGAAGGATTTTTGGAGATCCCATGCCCACTGTGCTTCTTTTCTCCACAGCATAAACTGACCAGTGGCGTGGCTTCCCGAGCCTCAGCATGTCAATTTATGCTGCGGAGACGAGAGTGTTCTCTGCAGGTAGCATAGAGCTCCACAGCAGCCTGAACCCAAAGTTGCAGGAAGGCTGACACTGTGTACTAGACGCCGTGTCGCTGGATCATGGCCACATAGCCTTAGGCCCCTTTCACACGTCAGTGATTCTGGTACGTTTGTGCTTTTTTTTAAACATACCAGAATCACTGACATACGCAGACCCATTATAATGAATGGGTCTGCTCACACGTCAGTGATTTTTCACTGCACGTGTCTCCGTGCGGCGTACCCGCGTGTGCGTGATTGCCGCACGGAGACATGTCCATTTTTTTCTGGCATCACTGATGTTCCACGGACCACGTAGTGGTGTGGTCCGTGAAACACGTGCCAGAAAAAAACGTGCTTTTAAAATAAAAAAAGAGAATTTTGTTACTTACCGTAAATTCTTTTTCTTGTAGTTCCGTCATGGGAGACCCAGACCATGGGTGTATAGCTACTTCCTCCGGAGGACACACAAAGTACTACACTCAAAACGTGTAGCTCCTCCCTCCTAGCATATACACCCCCTGCTAGCCAGTCCTAGCCATTTTAGTGCAAAAGCTGAAGGAGGACATCCACCCACAAGAAGAGACAGAGTAAAACCCGGAAGAACCGGAACCTCTGTCTACAACAACAACAGCCGGTGAAGACACACGGAACAAGAAACCTGCCAACAGGCAATAGGGAGGGTGCTGGGTCTCCCATGACGGAACTACAAGAAAAAGAATTTACGGTAAGTAACAAAATTCTCTTTTTCTTTAACGTTCCTATGGGAGACCCAGACCATGGGACGTTCTAAAGCAGTCCATGGGTGGGAATAAACAGACAACTGAGAAGCAGGCGAAACCTAACTTCACAAATGGGCGACAGACGCCTGAAAGATGCGTCTGCCCAAGCCCGCGTCTGCCAAAGCATGAGCATGCCTTGGGTAGTGCTTCGAAAAAGTATGTAGACTAATTCGAGCTGCAGTCTGACAGACCTACTGAGCCGTAGCCTGGTGCTTGAAAGCCCAAAAGGCACCGACAGGTCTGATCAAGTGTGCCCTGATCCCCGGCGGGGAAGGCACTAGAGTACACTTGTAGGCATCGGAAAAGGCCGACCTAAGCCAACGAACCAGGGTCGGTTTAGATGCCGAGAGACCGCTACGCTGACTAGCGGTCAGCACCAGAGAGAGGTGCACCGCCTAATAACGGCGGTGCGAGACACATAGATCCGGAGCGCCCGCACCAGATCCAGGAAATGCAACGCTTCCTCAAAGCGATGAACAGGAGCCGGACAAAAGAAAGGCAGGAAAATTGCCCCGGATAAGGTGGAAGCAGTAACCACCTTAGGGAAAAAAGTCCGGAGTCGGACGGAGACCACCTTGTCTTGATGCAAAAGACCAAAAAAGGGGGTGACTCCGAAGAGAGTGCAGCCAAAACTCTCTGGCGGGAAATTATGGCCACTAGAAAGACTACTTTCTGTGAAAGATGAAACAAAGAAAACTCCCTAAGAGGCGTAAAGGGGGGTTTCCGGGAACCGTGAGGACCGGATTAAGGTCCCAGGGCTCCATAGGCCGCCGGAAAAGGCGGAATGATGTGAGATGCGCCCTTGAAGGAGCGCACCGGAGCCAGCCGGACGATACGCCGCTGGCACACAGTGACAGAGCCGAGACCTGTCCCTTAATGAGGGATAGTCCTAGCTGTAGACCGGACTGTGGAAGGGACAGGAGGGTCGGCAAGGCCAAAAAGGTCAAAGGACACTTTGGAGCTCGAGTCATAATGGAGATGACTTCAGGAAGGATACCAGAAGTCGACAAGATCCAGGACTCAAAAGCTACGCCGTCAATCTGAGAGTCCAGAATTCTGGCGGAAAAAACGGACCTTCTGAGAAAAGGTCTGGACGGTCCGGAAGATGCCATGGCAACCCAACGGACAGAAGGAGCAGGTCAGGGTACCAAGCCTGCCTGGGTCAGTCTGGAGAATGAGAATGACCCGATGGCCCTCTTTACTGATCTTGCGCAGGACTCTGGACAAGAGCTAGAGGGTGAAATACGTAAAAGAGACGAAACTGGGACCAAACATGAACCAGTGCGTCTGCCGCAAAAACCTGAGGATCGTGGACCACGGTTGGACAGCTGAAATAGTCTGCCTCGCAGTTTTGACATCTAGGATGTGGGCTGTGGATACGGTGGACTAGGAGTCCCTCGTCCACTGAAGAATGCGTTGAGCCGCCAACATTGCCAGGCGGCTGAGTGTCCCGCCCTGGAAGTTGATGTAGGAAAACGCTGTCACGTTGTCCGACTGGACTCGAATGTGCCTAGCCGCCAACAGATGGTGAAAGGCTTAGAGAGCTAGAAATACAGCTCTGATCTCCAGCACATTGATCCAGAGGGCTGATTCGGACAGAGTCCAAGCGCCCTGCGCTCCACGGTGGAGATATACTGCTCCCAAGGCGGATAGACTAGCATCCCGGTGAGGATCACCCGGGACGGGGCCAGGAAGGAGCGTCCCTGAGACAGAGTGGCCGAAGCCACCACTGAAACGAGCCCCTGGTCAGTGGCGAAGCCACCACCCCGTGGAAGGAGGAAGTTCGCTTGTACAGCGGAAAACATCCAGTCTCAGAGGACGCAGGAGAAACTGGGCAAGGAATCGCTTCCATTGACGCCACCATCTGACCAGCACCTGTATTCGGTGTCTGATAGAACGACGTCGACCGCCAGCGGAGGAACTACTGTTCGACTAAGAGCAGCTTCACAAGTGCCGACAGAGTCTCGAATTGCGTCCCTGGGAACCTCTGGTTCGAAGTCAGAGTGGACTTGGACAGAATGACAAGCCACCCGAATTGGTTAGAGTGGCGAGAGTGAGCGAAGCACTCTGCTAAGAGTCTGCACTGGATGAAGCCCCGACAAGAAGACCGTCCAGGGCAAAAGATCACTGCTAATCCCTAGAGGTGCAGGACCCTAATCACAGCTGCCCCAATGAGAATACTCGAGGGGCCGTGGCTAACCCCAAGGGAAGAGCCACGAATTGGACCACTCCGATTGCAAAACGTAGCCAACGCTGGTGTGAAACTGCGATTGACACCTGCAGATAGGCATCTCTGATGCCGATGGCTGCTAGGGAATCTCCTTGGGTTCTTGATTGATCCGGTGACAAACACACGGAACAAGACCGAGACTCCATGTGAAAACGCCACACCTGATCATGCTTGAAAAGCTAAAGATCCAGGTCGGAAGGCACCGCCCTCTTCGGGGACTAGGAATAGATTTAAGCAGAAATCTCAGAACCGTTCCCAGTCGGGAACCGGTACAATTACTCCATTGGCCTGCAAGAAATGCCACGGCCTGTGAGAAGGCGGCGGCCTTGGAGCCGGGGGGAGTTGACAGAAAAAATCTGTTTGGCGGGTGGATAGAATTCCATCCTGTAGCCATGGGAGATATAATCCCGCCCCCACTGAACGGAGACGTGTTAAAACCATACGTCGCCAAGTGGAGAGAGCCTGTCCACCGACCAAGGACGTTGTGGCTAGATAGCTCGGAGGAAGCTGACTCAGTGGCAGCATCTCCTGCGGTCTACTGAAGACGCAGCTTCGAGCGCCATTTGGGTCTATGAACCTTGGCCGAGCTAGAGGACGAGGCCGAGGGCTTAGAGAACGATCAGATGAGGAACGGAAACAACCGAAACCTCAACTGATTCCTGCCCTGGACAGGTTCCCTGGTTTAGGTTTGTGGCAAGGAAGAACTCTCCCCGCCAAGAGCTTCCTGAATTTCATCCAGTTGGTTCCGAAGAGACTGGTCCCACAAAAGGGACCCAGCAAGGAACTTCTATAGAGGCATCTGCCTTCCATTTCCGAAGCCACAGGAGCCTGCGGATAGCGTGGAAAGTAGCCAAGGCCACCGCCGTGCGGTGTCCAGCATGGCAGACATGGCATAGGATGATAGGACTGAAGTCTGGAAGTTCAGGCAACCGTTTCGGCATAGAGTCCCTGTGAGGGAATGCATCTCCTCCAGAGAAGCAGAGAAGGCTACAAAAAAACCGCACTGCTGTAAAGCTGAGGAGAACAAAGCTCCTGCCGCCCCCATACAGATTTGGCCAGAAGGACAACCGGGCGGACCGCAAAACCTTAAGTGAGGAGCCATCAGCCACTGACATAACGGTCCCGGCTGAGCCACCTGAGGTGAATGAGCCCACTTCTTGACCACCATTGGTGAACAGGGAAAAGACAGTCCTCAGAATCACGCTTCATGGGAAGCGACTGTCAGAGCGGACCCTGGGCTTGGTCACAATGGCCTGAAAACTGGAGTGGTTAAGGAACACGCATTGTGTTCTCCTAGGCAAGGTAACTCCGGCGGATTGAGGTCCAGTACAAAATTAATGTACCGTGGGATCCTTATAGAGGTGCCGTCAGCCACTGATACAACTATCCGGGCTGAAAGTCTAGACACCGGAGGGACCACCCTTGGCGAATGAGCTCACTCCTTGACCACCTCTGATGGGAGGGGGAAACAGGCAGCAGAACCCCGCTTTGGGGTCTGACAGGACAGGCTGTGGGCTTGGACATAGTGGGCTGAAAACTGGAGTGGATAAGGAACACACTCCTTGTCCTGTTAAAGGTATACTGATGCCTTTCTGCTAGCGGGGAATACTCCCCTGATACAGGCGGATGGAGGTCCAGTACAAGTATAATGGACGCAATCCAATCATTAGCATCTGCGTCACCTACGGACGGATCAATGGTACATAAAGAAGCGTCCGAGCCCCTGGTAGAGACATCCTCCTCGTCCAGTGAGTCAGCTCGTAATCAGAGCTGCGGGACGGGGAGGACAGGGGACCCTGCGTCTCCTGTCAGGAGGACGGGGTCTGAGACCAGAAGGAGAGTCCTCTGTGAGCTTTGCTGAGCGAGCTGAGGGAATGCATCTCCTCTTAGCAGAAAACGCCCTGAGAAGGGGGCTGCATGCTCAGCAGATGCCGAGACAGCCGACCCCTGGAGATAGGATTCCAGCCAAACCAGGGGTCAGCCACCGAAGCCGGAGCAGCTGGGGGGACCATTAATGAGCCTCCAAGCTGAGGGGCCACAGTGGTTATGAGCTCGGCCGTACGAGACTACCTGCAGTGGAGAATAAAAACAGCCTGCAGCCTCGCTCTGTTAGACATGCTGCAGAGGTGGGGGCTCTGTCTAGAATGGCCCCCAGCATATATAAACAGATAAAATAAGCAGCTGCACAAACCGGAGGTTGTGGCTGCCAGTTCGTTTAAACAGACATGTCTGTGCCCTCTAGCCCTCAGCCCAGGCCCCCACTTGTCACAACGCGGAATCTCTGTGCCTATGCAGGCAGAGAACGCTGAGAAAATGGCGACCGTAGCGAGGAGAGGGGCAGGGCCTGCTCTGAGAGCGGCAAATGAGGTAGCCAGGGGAGGGAATCCTTCCTCAGTGAGGAGAGTCCCTTCCCTGTGCTGCACAGCCGCTGGGCGGAGCCACACTGTCCCTCTGCATGACTGACATGCAGAGGCAGTGGAAACTGAAACTAGGCCTCAGGGAAAGCCGGGGCCTAGAGTAAAACATGCGGCCGGCGTACAGGCACCATCGGCGCGGTTCTCCAGTGAAAACTGGAGAACCGGCCGGAAACGTTAACACAAAACAGAAAACACACTCCCCCAATAAATAAATAATAAGGACCCCTGGAAAGACCACTTTCTGTGGTAATAACGTCTCATATACTTAGCTTGTGAGACGCAGGTTGCCAGGTCCCTGGGGGGTGATAGCTCCGCCCAGCAGGATCCTGAACAGGGCTGTGGATGGAGACCGGTCTCCTGCAAAGCAGTGAGAACCGTGTTGGCTCCCACTTCAACCCAGAGCCTCTCAGAGGATGTGAAGGAGCGCGGCATGTGATGGCTCCAGCCTTGTAAAGTCAACCTTAACAGCACCGCCGACAGTGGGGTGAGAAGGGACATGCCGGGAGTCCAGACTGGACCCGCTTTTCTTCCAAATCTTTGATCCAGAAGGAAAAATCAAAAATCAAAATCAGAGAATGCATGTGTGTGTGACCTCCTGAAACACAAAGCATTGAACTGGCTAGGACTGGCTAGCAGGGGGTGTATATGCTAGGAGGGAGGAGCTACACGTTTTGAGTGTAGTACTTTGTGTGTCCTCCGGAGGCAGTAGCTATACACCCATGGTCTGGGTCTCCCATAGGAACGTTAAAGAAATCATTTTTACTCACCCGGCGTCCAGCGATGTCCTCTGCAGCCCGTTCTCCCTGCTGCTTCTGAGCCAGCTCATTATTGTCGCGCATATTCATGATGCGTGACACAGCCGACCCGGAAGCAGCTGCTGCGGGGGTCAGCACCAGCCGGATGCTACACCGCGGGAGCGATCAGCACCATGGAGAGCGGGAGCGGGCGCAGGTAAGATGATTGCTGAGTGCAATCACGGGCCACGGAGAACGGAGCCCGGATTGCACTTAGACAACCCATGTGTGCCGTGATTCACGGCACACGGAGGGACATGTGCGTGTTTTACACGCCAGTGAAAAACATCAGTGTTTTTCACTGACGTGTGAAACGGGCCTAAAAGTGAGAATATTGTTGCTACAGCAACATTTTGGGGGAAGTAGCTGTGGATTCAAAATGCTTAATATACTCCTGAATAAAATCCTTGAGGGGTGCAGATTCCAAAATGGGGTCACTTGTGGGGGTTTTCTGACGTATAGGTACCCAAGGAGCCCTGCTAATGTGACATGGTGCGCGAAGTTTATTTCAACTTTTCCAAAATTCAAATGGTGCTTCTTCCATTCCAAGCCCTCCCATTTATCCAAACAGAATGTGGAGAAGGAAATGACATCACAGGTTTTCTTTTCCAAAGGTCTGTATTCAACCAACTTTATTAACACTGACAAGTCTTAAAAAAAACGCACCTAAAAAAAACGCATGAAAAACGCATGAAAACCGCATGCGTTTTCGATGTGTTTTTCTCAAAAAGCATTGTTTACAATTCTCCCCTCTGCCAGAGGGTGCGTTTTTTTTCGCGCTGAAAAAAAAGCAACGTGTGCACATAGCCTAACAGTATTCTATCAGTTCTATTTATCTTTCTATATCTATAATTTTTCAGGCTTTACACAAAAAAAAAAAAAAAACAGCCCAAAACATTAATTTCAGTATCTTACTTTTTTTACCGGTACCACACGGATGACCATACCAGTACGTGTGGCTTTCACCTGTTTAAACACGGACATCTGAAAGGGGCCTTATGGATACCCATCTACTGTATGTACTATCGTTTTGAGTTGCTGCAAATTATGATGTTCCCCTCCTTGGCTAAAAATACTTCACAAAATTTCTAAGGCGTATTGTGACCCCTGTGTAAAATATATAGTGTGACCTCTGCCAGAGCCTGTCCTATGGAACAGCGGTGGCAACAGACAGACGCTTAGCGAAAAGTAACTTACGTCCCTTTAAAAAAAAAAAAACACAAAAAAACCGTTTCGCCCCCTATGACCTGAATCAGGCGGTGTGAGCCTCATGGAGTTATGTTGCCATAAAAGGAGGGAAATAGGACTGGGGCCTAATAAATGTGGGGCATAAGCGAGGATCAGAGGGGGCTGCTAAAGACAGGAAATGAACGGTCAGCGAGATCTGAACAGTTTACTGTGGGTCTACATGCGAGGACTTTGGAGTTGTTTTGGAAATTACCTACAGCAATGTGTGAAAGCAGCCCGATACAGATCCAACCGGCAGTGACTGCTCACTAATGTCACTCCGAGCTTTATCATTATAGAAATGAACATTCTGCCTAAAGTTCTAGAACAGTTTTATTAAAGCAAGTATATCAATTCTAAAAAAATAAAAAAAAAGATATTTATAGTTTTATTTTTATAGGCGTGCAGCCTCTCTCCCTGCGAGCCCCCCCCCAACGTGCAGCCTCTCTCCCTGCGAGCCCCCCCCAACGTGCAGCCTCTCTCCCTGCGAGCCCCCCCAACGTGCAGCCTCTCTCCCTGCGAGCCCCCCCAACGTGCAGCCTCTCTCCCTGCGAGCCCCCCCAACGTGCAGCCTCTCTCCCTGTGAGCCCCCCCCAACGTGCAGCCTCTCTCCCTGCGAGCCCCCACCAACGTGCAGCCTCTCTCCCTGCGAGCCCTCCCCCAACGTGCAGCCTCTCTCCCTGCAAGCCCTCCCCCAACGTGCAGCCTCTCTCCCTGCGAGCCCCCCCCAACGTGCAGCCTCTCTCCCTGCGAGCCCCCCCCAACGTGCAGCCTCTCTCCCTGCGAGCCCCCCCAACGTGCAGCCTCTCTCCCTGCGAGCCCCCCCAACGTGCAGCCTCTCTCCCTGCGAGCCCCCTCAACGTGCAGCCTCTCTCCCTGCGAGCCCGCCCCAACGTGCAGCCTCTCTCCCTGCGAGCCCCCCCTCAACGTGCAGCCTCTCTCCCTGCGAGCCCCCCCAACGTGCAGCCTCTCTCCCTGTGAGCCCCCCCCAACGTGCAGCCTCTCTCCCTGCGAGCCCCCCCAACGTGCAGCCTCTCTCCCTGCGAGCCCCCCCAACGTGCAGCCTCTATCCCTGCGAGCCCCCCCAACGTGCAGCCTCTCTCCCTGCGAGCCCCCCCCAAAATGCAGCCTCTCTCCCTGCGAGCCCCCCCCCCCAACGTGCAGCCTCTCTCCCTGCGAGCCCCCCCCAACGTGCAGCCTCTCTCCCTGCGAGCCCCCCCAACGTGCAACACGGCCCCCTGTGAGCCCCCCCAAACATGCAGCTTCGCCCTCTGCTGCCCAGGGCGAGCCCCCCAAACGTGCAGTGTCGCCCCCGTGAGTCACCCAAACATGCTGCGTCGCCCCCTGCCCAGCGCGAGCACCCCCCAACATGCAGTGTCACCCTCTGCCCAGTGTGAGACCCCACAAACGTGCAGAGTCGCTCCCTGGCAAGTGCAAGCCCCCCTAAAACGTTCCACATTGCCTCCTACAAGCCCCCCCCCCCCCAAACATGCAGCGTCGCCTCCTGCTTGTGTAACCCCCGCATTCCTTATGAAAGCCTCCACAGCATCACCCCCTGCTCCGTGTAACCCCCCCATAAGCCCCCTTCCTTATTGAAGCCTCCACAGCACGGTGCTGCAGCCTCAGTACATTCCCTGTGACATATACACGAGCTGCAGCCCCCCGCACTGACAGGAGACGCTGCTCTGTGCCCCCAACATCCAGTCTGAGACCTCCGCGTTATCACTAATGAGGACTGTTTCTCCACCTCAGGGTCAGGCTCCGTCCGCTCTGCACAGCCCGAGCACCGCTGCTTCCCGCCCACAGCTCTGCAGTCTGCGCTGCATTGAGGAGGCCCCGCCCCTTCCGGTGACGTCTTCCCCTCGAAAAATCAACTCCACTCTAGAGGCTCCCAGCAGCATACACAGGAGTGTGGGGAGGGTCCACAGCGAGTGCTGCCCTCCAGCGGCTGACACATGGTGCTACAGGCTGCACAGCCTGCTGGACGGTCACAGTGCGCAGCCCCTGAGCACCTCTATAGCGCACACTGCAGGAGTCCTCATGGCTCCCCTCCTGGAGTACGAGAACCAGATCTTCCTGGACCTGTTCCATGAGGACGGGCTGGTGATCGCCGCCCGTGGACTCGGCATTGACAGGATCCTGCAGAACTTCCTGAAGCTGTATTGTGACCCGGGAAACCTGGTGCTGGTGCTGAATACCGGTCCTGCAGAGGAGGTAACAGGAGCAAGCAGAGCGGGACCGGCAGCGAGTGTCATGGGAGAGAGGGGTCGGCGGCGAGGGTCATGGGGGGATTGGAGGGAACGGCGGCGAGGGTCATGGGGGGATTGGAGGGAACGGCGGCGAGGGTCATGTAGGCGGGACCGGCAGCGAGTGTCATGTAGGCGGGACCGGCAGCGAGTGTCATGGGGGTGGGACCGGCAGCGAGTGTCATGGGGGCGGGGCCAGCGGCGAGTGTCATGGGAGAGAGGGGTCGGCGGCGAGTGTCATGGGGGAGAGGGGTCGGCGGCGAGGGTCATGGGGGAGAGGGGCCGGCAGCAAGTGTCATGGGGGAGAGGGGCCGGCAGCGAGTGTCATGTAGGCGGGACCGGCAGCGAGTGTCATGTAGGCGGGACCGGCAGCGAGTGTCATGGGGGTGGGACCGACAGCGAGTGTCATGGGGGTGGGACCGGCAGCGAGTGTCATGGGGGTGGGACCGGCAGCGAGTGTCATGGGGGTGGGACCGGCAGCGAGTGTCATGGGGGCGGGGCCAGCAGCGAGTGTCATGGGGGCGGGGCCAGCAGCGAGTGTCATGGGGGATTGGAGGGAACGGCGGCGAGGGTCATGGGGGGATTGGAGGGAACGGCGGCGAGGGTCATGGGGGAATTGGAGGGAACGGCGGCGAGGGTCATGGGGGGGATTGGAGGGAACGGCGGCGAGGGTCATGGGGGGATTGGAGGGAACGGCGGCGAGGGTCATGGGGAGATTGGAGGGAACGGCGGCGAGGGTCATGGGGGGATTGGAGGGAACGGCGGCGAGGGTCATGGGGGATTGGAGGGAACGGCGGCGAGGGTCATGGGGGATTGGAGGGAACGGCGGCGAGGGTCATGGGGGGATTGGAGGGAACGGCGGCGAGGGTCATGGGGGATTGGAGGGAACGGCGGCGAGGGTCATGGGGGATTGGAGGGAACGGCGGCGAGGGTCATGGGGGGTTGGAGGGAACGGCGGCGAGGGTCATGGGGGATTGGAGGGAACGGCGGCGAGGGTCATGGGGGATTGGAGGGAACGGCGGCGAGGGTCATGGGGGATTGGAGGGAACGGCGGCGAGGGTCATGGGGGATTGGAGGGAACGGCGGCGAGGGTCATGGGGGATTGGAGGGAACGGCGGCGAGGGTCATGGGGGATTGGAGGGAACGGCGGCGAGGGTCATGGGGGATTGGAGGGAACGGCGGCGAGGGTCATGGGGGATTGGAGGGAACGGCGGCGAGGGTCATGGGGGAGGGGAGGGAACGGCGGCGAGGGTCATGGGGGAGGGGAGGGGAACGGCGGCGAGGGTCATGGGGGAGGGGAGGGGAACGGCGGCGAGGGTCATGGGGGAGGGGAGGGGAACGGCAGCGAGGGTCATGGGGGGAGGGGAACGGCGGCGAGGGTCATGGGGGAGGGGAGGGGAACGGCGGCGAGGGTCATGGGGGAGGGGAGGGGAACGGCGGCGAGGGTCATGGGGGAGGGGAGGGGAATGGCGGCGAGGGTCATGGGGGAGGGGAGGGGAACGGCGGCGAGGGTCATGGGGGAGGGGAGGGGAACGGCGGCGAGGGTCATGGGGGAGGGGAGGGGAGGGGAACGGCGGCGAGGGTCATGGGGGAGGGGAGGGGAACGGCGGCGAGGGTCATGGGGGAGGGGAGGGGAATGGCGGCGAGGGTCATGGGGGAGGGGAGGGGAATGGCGGCGAGGGTCATGGGGGAGGGGAAGGCGGCGATTGTCATGGGGGAGGGGAAGGCGGCGATTGTCATGGGGGAGGGGAAGGTGGCGATTGTCATGGGGGAGGGGAGGGGAAGGCGGCGATTGTCATGGGGGAGGGGAGGGGAAGGCGGCGATTGTCATGGGGGAGGGGAGGGGAAGGCGGCGATCGTCATGGGGGAGGGGAGGGGAAGGCGGCGATCGTCATGGGGGAGGGCAGCGATCGTCATGGGGGAGGGCAGCGATCGTCATGGGGGAGGGCAGCGATCGTCATGAGGGAGGAGATGATAGCAAGCGAGCCTGGTAGGGAAGGTCAGATGTAGCAGAGCAGAGACAGTCAGACACTATACATCTGTCTCTGTACTGTTACATCTTATTGTCTCACTTACATATAGCAGAGCTGAGACAGGTAAGGCAGAGACTGTCAGATGTAGCAGAACAGAGACAGTCAGAGATGCTACATCTGTGTGAGGTGGTCAGGTATAGCAGAGCTGAGACACTTCATCTGATGTATCGTCTCTGACAGTCTGCTCTGCTACATCTGACCGTCTTTCCTACATCGGACTGAGTTGGTCAGGTATAGCAGAGCAGAGACAGTCAGATGGAAGAGGGAACTAACCCAGGAGTTCTTCAGCTGAGCGAGGAGTACCTGCATTCACCTGGGGGCAGTCCCCGGCTTCAGTGGTGGTTCCAATAACTAAAAAGAAGCTGGTTCATCCTAAGGCTATGTTCACATGTTGCTTTTTTGCTGCTTTTTTTCCTGCAGCCACACCTGCTCTTTTGCCACTAAAAAAGCAGCTTCCAAACAGCCGGTTTTGCTGGATTTTTTTGCAGCTTTTTTTTTTGCTACGTTTTTTGGTGTCTTTTGTTTACAGTACATGTTGGAATAATGTTAGATTCATTCACCACAAAAGCCGTAGAACGCTCAGTTGTGTTTTTGCACTTCTGTCATTGCTTTCAATAGTGAAAAAAAGGAACAAAAACGCTGAAATAACTGACACGCTGCTTCTTTCAAAAACGCAGCAGTTTTCCATTTCAGACAGGTAAAAAAAGCAGACGTGTGTGAGATTTCTGGAATCTTGTAGCTTTTGCTGTTAGTGTAAAAAGCAGCTTTTCATTTACATAAAACTCATGAAAAAAGCAACATGTGAACACAGCCTAACCCGAGCACCACGCGATACCTGGCCCTTCTTATTACTAAATCGAGCACCCTAATGCTCACCCCTAATGCTCGATCTAGTACCGAGCAGTGCCCAGCACTACTACCCATGCAAAAAAACAGACCCTCCCCCAAAAATATTAAAAAAAAATGGCGACACAAGCTATTTTTATTTTTTTAATGAATTTCCACAATTTTTTCACCATTTAAACTTTTGTTTTTTTTAAATTATTCTTTATTGCCATAATCGTACTGACCTGTAGAATCCTACTGTTAGGTCAGTTTTACCACCCTCCAATGTATCTCATAAACCCCTGTGAGACTGTGACCGGGGTTATCTATGACGGCCGGTATGTCTCGCCCAGGTTGTGCTCACTCCATGATAGAAAGTAAATCCACTATAGGGTTAATGCTGTTTCCCTACAGACTGAAGGAAGGGTTAAATAGAATCAGGAACAAGGGCAGGTGTGCCGGGTGTGAGGGAGTGAACAGAACTCCCTGAGTTCTCTGCTGGAGAGGCACATGTATTGTGTTATGGACTTTTGTTTGAAGATTAAAACCGAGTGCTGTGAACCTATATGCCTGGATCCCGTGTCTTCTGCTGCGCAGCCGACCGTGCTACCTCACATATGGTGGAGAATGCGGGCATCACAGCCGGTGAGGTGTAGCATCCATCCCTGGTGACCCAGCTGCGCATGTCCTGGATTCGAGCGGCTATACTACAGCCCAAACCCGGCGACGCCATGGAGGACATACTAAAGCATTTGGCTCAGGCTAATGCACAGCAACAACAGGCTAATGCACAGCAACAACAGGCTAATGCACAGCAACAACAGACCAATGCACACCTGCTCCAATCCTTGCAAGTGCAGGAAAAAAAAATTCCAAGAACAGATGGATCAGGCCAATGCACGTCAGCAGCAAGCCTTGCAATTGCAGGAAAAAAGGCACCAAGAACAGATGGTTCTCCTGGCCAAGTCGATCCGTGCCGGACCGGCAGCAACAACCCCGGGACCGGGTGATGACGGCAGCGTCCGGAAAGCGGTGAGACAAGCGTTGCAAAAGATGACCCCGGGGGACGATGTGGAAGCGTTCCTGGCGGTGTTTGAGCGGGTGGCCGAGCGGGAAAAGCTGCCGACCCCCCCAGTGGGCTGAGGTATTGTCGCCCTATCTGACGGGGGAACCCCAAAAAGCGTACCTGGACCTCTGTACCGAGGACGCCATTGACTATGTGACCCTAAAAGCCGAAATACTGGCACGGTTGGGGGTGAATACCTATGTACGGGCTCAGCGGGTAAATCAGTGGTTCTATGAGGAAGCCAAACCCGTACGCTCCCAGGCCTATGACTTGTTGCATCTTGTAAAAAAATGGTTGCAGCCTGACACTCTGAGCCCGGCGCAGATGGTGGAAAGGGTAGTAGTGGATCGTTTTGTGCGCACTTTACCCGTCACCGTTCAACGGTGGGTAGGACAGGGTGACCCGAGTACCCTGGACCAATTAGTGTCCCTGGTAGAGCGGCATGTGGCTACGCAGGACTTGATACGGGACACTGAGACTTTGCGTACCGCCCGTCGGTCCGGCCCCTCCAAGCCTAGGGCCAAGGACCCACCGCCGACAACGGTGCAGGAGTCCCCTACCGTCCCGCCTGAGGCCGCGGCCGCCAATCCTGAGGTCCTGAAGGTTCTGTACCCTAAACGACAACCCGTCAAGGGTGTTTCCGTCCCCATTAGATGTTGGCGGTGCCAGCGGGTGGGACATATGGAAGCCCAGTGTCCACTCACCACGGAGCCCATGGATTGTGGGGTTACCCGGCGGGGTTCAATGTATGCTCAGGTGGTGTGTACCGCTGACCTGGTCTCCCCAGAGACGGAGCCCCACTTGTGCCAAATACAGGTGAATAGATGTCCGGTTACAGGATTGTTGGATTCCGGAAGCTTAGTGACCCTTGTGCGATCCACCTTGAGGGCTAAAGTAAAGGCCACAGGACGTACCGTGGGGGTGGTTTGCATACATGGGGACCGCCGAGACTATCCCACGGGGATTGTCACCATCACAGCACCTTGCGGTCAGGTGCAACATGAGGTGGGACTTCTTAACACTCTTCCTTATGACGTGATCCTAGGAAGGGATCTGCCCTATTTTTGGACTTTATGGAAGGGACCCTCTAAGTCTCCTCAGATATTGGTCAGTCCGGGACCTGAGCCCTACAATCCTGAATCCGGGACACCTGCCGTAGGGGTCCCCATGATAGGGACAGAATGTGAACCCGATAGGTCGCCCCTAGAGGTATTGGCAGGAGAGGCTGAGACGGTCGAATCCATCCCGGAGTTGGAGGCGTCCCCGGATACGTTTGGGACTGCCCAACTCCAGGACCCTACATTAATACATGCCCGGAGTCGGGTGACAGTACTTGACGGGGTGGCACAGCTGCCCGGTGCCCAGGTAAGGTACCCCCATTTCGCTCTTAAGCAGGATTTACTCTACCGGGTAGATGAAATACGGGGCGTGGGGGTAGAGCAGTTGGTGGTGCCCCAGCCGCATCGTCGGCGGGTCCTCGACTTGGCTCATAAACACCTGATGAGTGGCCACCTGGGGGTCAAGAAAACGCAGGAGCGAATATTGCAAAGGTTCTATTGGCCCGGAGTCTTTGGGGAGGTAAAACGGTTCTGCGAAACCTGCCCGGAGTGTCAGCTTACCGCACCCCTGACCCATTTTCGCAGTCCGTTGGTACCGTTACCCATTATAGAAGTCCCTTTTGAACGGATAGGGATGGATCTGGTGGGGCCCCTCGTAAAGTCCGCTCGAGGGCACCAACACATCCTAGTGATCGTTGACTATGCCACCCGGTATCCCGAGGCGATACCTCTCAGACATACTGCAGCAAAGCTTATAGCTCGGGAGTTGTTTGCTGTGTTCTGCCGGGTGGGGTTGCCCAAGGAGATCCTTACGGATCAGGGGACCCCATTCATGTCTAAAGTGACCAAAGAGCTATGCCGGCTACTCCAGATCAAGCAGTTGTGTACGTCTGTGTACCATCCTCAAACGGACGGTTTAGTGGAGCGTTTCAATAAAACCCTGAAAACCATGCTAAAAAGGGTGATTTCAAAAGACGGGAAAGACTGGGATATGATGCTTCCCTATTTGATGTTTGCCATCCGTGAGGTGCCACAGGCATCCACGGGGTTTTCGCCTTTTGAGTTGTTATACGGGCGACATCCCCGGGGATTGTTGGACCTGGCAAAGGAAACATGGGAGCAAGAGCCCACCCCCCCATAAAAGTGTGATTGAACACATTTTGGGTATGCAGAACCGCATAAGCGCGGTCATGCCAATTGTGAAGGAGCATTTACAGGAGGCTCAGGCAGCGCAAAGCGGCCGCTACAATAGACAAGCCACCGTGCGGACCTTTAAACCCGGGGATCGGGTGTTGGTATTAATCCCCACGGCGGAGAGTAAATTCCTGGCTCAGTGGCAAGGCCCCTACGAGATAAAGGAAAGAGTCGGGGTGGTTAACTATAAAGTATTGCAGCCCGGTAGGCGGAAACCTGAACAAATATACCATGTCAACCTATTAAAACCCTGGCAGGAACGGGAAAGCCTGATGGCTGCTTTTTCCCCATCTCCCTCCTCTTCGGGTCCTTCACCTCCGGCTCCAGCGACCTCCGGAGAGGACGAACCGGAAGTAAGGATTGGAGAAGCCCTCACCAAGACTCAGAGGTGAGAGGCCAGACGGTTGGTTCAGCAGAACCCCGATGTCTTCTCCGAGCTGCCCGGTAGGACCAGTCTGATACGACATGATATTGTCACCGAGCCCCACCTGAAGGTACGCCTGAAGTCATACCGGGTACCGGAGGCTCGACGACAAGCCATATCGGAGGAAGTAAAGACAATGTTACGCCTGGGGGTCATCGAAAAATCCCGGAGTGAATGGGCTAGTCCGATCGTCCTAATACCAAAACCCGATGGCTCCTTAAGGTTCTGCAATGACTTTAGGAGATTGAACGAAATATCCAAGTTCGATCTCTACCCCATGCCCAGAGTGGATGAGCTGATTGATAGGCTGGGACAGGCGCGGTATTTTACCACGCTCGACCTGACCAAGGGGTACTGGCAGGTGCCACTGACGGAGTCCGCCAAGGAGAAAACCGCTTTTGTTACGCCGGAGGGTCTCTTCCACTATGTTGTCTTGCCTTTTGGGTTACATGGCGCTCCGGCCACGTTCCAGAGGTTGATGGACTTAGTGCTGGAACGCCACCAGGCGTATGCATCAGCGTACCTTGATGACATCATTATTTACAGCTCCGAGTGGCAGACCCACTTGGAACAGGTACAAGCGGTGGTGGACGCGCTTCGAACAGCCGGACTGACAGCCAATCCCAAGAAATGTGCATTGGGACTCACGGAAGCCCGCTACTTGGGCTACGTGATAGGCCAAGGAGTGATTAAGCCCCAAATTAACAAGGTTGAGGCGATCCAGAAGTGGCCTAGACCCCTGACCACGAAGCAGGTTAGGGCCTTCCTGGGTATCGTGGGGTACTACAGGAGGTTTGTAAAGGATTTTGCGGGACTATCAGCCCCCTTGACGGACCTTCTCAAAGGCAAGAAGTCCGTCATGGTGCGCTGGACTCCGCAGGCCGAGGACTCCTTCCGGGCCCTGAAGGAGGTCCTGTGCGGACAGCCCGTTCTGGTCAACCCTGATTTCCGGAAGGAGTTCATTGTACAGACTGACGCCTCGGAGGTCGGCCTGGGGGCAGTACTGTCTCAGGTGGTTCAGGGGGAGGAACACCCCGTCACCTTCTTGAGTAGGAAGCTCACCCCTCCCGAGCGGAATTATAGCGTAGTGGAGAAGGAGTGCCTGGCGATCAAGTGGGCCTTGGAGTCCCTACGCTATTACCTGCTGGGACGGCAGTTTCGCTTGGTGACGGATCACTCTCCACTGGTCTGGATGAGGTCCGCCAAGGAACGGAATGCCCGGGTTACCCGGTGGTTCCTTTCTCTGCAGAACTTCCGGTTTACGGTTGAACACCGGGCCGGTAGGTTGCAGGGCAACGCCGATGCCTTGTCCCGCGGCCCGTGTTTGATGGCTGGAGTTCAACCCCGCACGCTTGAACTGAGGGGGGGGTATGTGAGACTGTGACCGGGGTTATCTATGACGGCCGGTATGTCTCGCCCAGGTTGTGCTCACTCCATGATAGAAAGTAAATCCACTATAGGGTTAATGCTGTTTCCCTACAGACTGAAGGAAGGGTTAAATAGAATCAGGAACAAGGGCAGGTGTGCCGGGTGTGAGGGAGTGAACAGAACTCCCTGAGTTCTCTGCTGGAGAGGCACATGTATTGTGTTATGGACTTTTGTTTGAAGATTAAAACCGAGTGCTGTGAACCTATATGCCTGGATCCCGTGTCTTCTGCTGCGCAGCCGACCGTGCTACCTCACACCCCCCTCCCCTCATTGAAAATTACAGCTCATCTAGGGCGGCACGGTGGCTCAGTGGTTAGCACTGCAGTCTTGCAGCACTGGGGTCCTGGGTTCAAATCCCACCAAGGACAACATCTGTATGTTCTCCCCGTGTTTGCGTGGGTTTCCTCCGGGTTCTCCGGTTTCCTTCCACACTCCAAAAACATACATTTAGGGACCTTAGATTGTGAGCCCCAATGGGGACAGTGTTGCCAATGTATGTAAAGTGCTATGGAATTAATAGCGCTATAAAAATTAATAAATATTATTATAATTATCCTGCAAAAAACAAGTCCTCCTATGGTTGTGTGGATGAAAATATTAAAATGATGGCTCATAGAAGAAGGGGAGGAAAAAAATGAAACCACCAAAACATGGGAAACCACCTGGTCAGGAGTGGGTCAATGTGGCGTTGATGAAGCCTGCTCGGGGCAGCATTATGTAGTATTTTGGAGCAGCACTTAGTATTGATTTTCGGGTAAGGCCGGTTTCACATCTCCGGTATTTTGCCGGATGCGGCACAAATGCAGTACAGTTACATTCATTTACAATGGAAGTGCGACACCATGCGGACACATGCTTCATACACGACCACATTGTTTCGTGCTTCCATTGTAAATGAATGTAACTGTTTTTCATTTGTGCCAGATCCGGATTCCGGCAAAATACCGGGGATGTGAAACCAGCCTAAGGCCACAACAGTTCTCCTGTAATGTCTTTCTTTATAACATTGGTGCTGCTCTGTCGTTTCAGGAATATCTAATTGAACAGATGAGATCGGAAGGAGTCGCCCATTTGCCTCGTATTATCACCAATGAGGTTGGCAGTAATGAACGCTACGATGTCTACACACAGGGGGGCGTCCTGTTCGTCACCAGCCGCATCCTCGTGGTTGATTTCCTCACTGACCGGATTCCTGCCAACCTGATAACTGGTGAGTGCCACAACACCGGGAGAGAAGAGCAATCACTGACATAAGGCACATCAGACTGATGTCAGCCCTGGAGGGAGAAGAAAGGCCGAGCCATCAACACCAATAATGAAATCCTTCACATAGTAGAAAACTCCTTTGATTTAAAGCCTTGGCATAGGGTCTAGTATGCTAGGCCTAAAATATGCCAAGGGTCTTAAGTCTGAGTTTTGTAAAGAAATATTTTCAGGGGTTTCTTAGTGGTAGAAAGATTGACGATGCCTATTAGCTAACAAGACTGTGAATGGAGTTGGAGCCTGATGGTGCACTAAGGGAGGCTTTACACGTTACGAGATCGCTAGCCGATGCTAGCGATGGCGAGCATGATAGCACCCACCCCTATCGTTATGCCGATATGTGAAGTTCGCTGCCGTAGCGAACATTATCGCTACGGCAGCGTTGCACGTACTTACCTGCTCGGCGACGTCGCTGTGACTGGCGAACCGCCTCCTTTATAAGGGGGCGGTTTCGTTCGGCGTCACAGCGACGTCACTAAGCGGCCGCCCAATCAAAGTGGAGGGGCGGAGATGAGCGGGACGTAACATCCCGCCCACCTTCTTCCTTCCTCATTACTGGCATGTGGCAGGTAAGGAGAGATTCCTTGTTCCTGCGGCATCACACGTAGCGATGTAACAATCCAAAATCGCTCCTAGGAGTCACACACAACGAGATCGCTGCAGCGGCCGGATGTGCGTCACAAAATCCGTGACCCCAACGAGATCGCTGTAACAAACTCATAGCGTGTAAAGCTCACTTAAGTGTCAGTTCTATATTTTGGGAGTGATAATTATTAAAGGGAACCTGTCAGGTGCAATATGCACCTAGAACTACGAGCAGTTCTGGTGCATATTGCTAATCCCTGCATAACTGTCCCTGTATACACTAGCATAGATAAAGGGGTCTACAGAAAAAGTATTTCTAAAGATTTTTTTACCGTATGCTAATGAGAGCGAGGAGACTAAACCTCTGGGCGTCAGTTCCCCGCCCAGTCGCCCCCATTAGCATGTTAGTGCGTCCCTGTGAGCGTGCTATCATGCTAATGACTGTGCAGCTTCACAGGATGATCTCACTCACCTCTCCGCGTCCGAAGGGGGATTTCGGCTCAGTGCGCTTGACCCCGGAGTTTGGGTCATGCGCACTATGAAGCCGGGTGTACACGTCCTGGCTTCAAACTGAAGTAGTGCACATGACCCAAACTAAAAGGTCATGCGCACTGAGCCAAAATACCCCGTCTGACGCGGAGAGGTGAGTGAGATCATCCTGTGACGCTGCGTATTCATTAGCATGTTAGCACACCCACAGGGACACACTAACATGCTGGGGAACTAATGCCTAGGGGACTAGGCCCCTCGCTCATTAGCATACAATAAAAGAGCTTTATAAATACTTTTTCTAAAGATCTCTTTATCTATGCTAATGTATACAGGGACAGTTAAGGTGGTGTCACACACAGCGACGTCGACAACGACGTCGCTGCTACGTCACCATTTTCTGTGACGTTGCAGCGACGTCCCGTCGCTGTCGCTGTGTGTGACATCCAGCAACGACCTGGCCCCTGCTGTGAGGTCGTTGCTCGTTGCTGAATGTCCAGCTTCATTTTTTGGTCGTCACTCTCCCGCTGTGACACACACATCGCTGTGTGTGACAGCGAGAGAGCGACGAAATGAAGGGAGCAGGGAGCAGGAGCCGGCGTCAGGCAGCTGCGGAAAGCTGTAACCATGGTAAACATCAGGTAACCAAGGGAAGACCTTTCCCTGGTTACCCATTATTTACCTTCGTTACCAGCCTCCGCCGCTCTTGCTGCTAGTGCCGGCTCCTGCTCTGTGTACATGTAGCTGCAGTACGCATCAGGTAATTAATATAAAAATTATCAAGATCGGGCACTGCAGAGCAAAATCTGCCAAACAGTGGAGCCGTACTCACAGTTGCATGGAATCAATGTTTCTGGACTTTAACTGCTCCTGGATTGAAGATGCCTGGTGGAGCGGTGCTCAGCAACAACACAAGTCCATAACCACAAATCCTAGAACAGAATGCGGCAACTCACTCCATCGCGTGCAAAAAATATCCTTTATTCTGCGTTATTGCAGACAAAATACAGGAGCATGGGGAGAGAGGGGGTGCAGGGGACGGTGAACGGACGACAGCCTGTTTCGCGCTGACACGCGCTTTGTCGAGTCCAGGACCCTATGTGTACTGTATCTAGGAGAGCAAGGAGCCAGCGCTAAGCAGTGTGCGCGGCTCCCTGCTCTCTGCACATGTAGCGACGTTATGATCGCTGCTGCGTCGCTGTGTTTGACAGCTAAGCAGCGATCATAACAGCGACTTACAAGGTCGCTGTTGCGTTACAGAAAATGGTGACGTAACAGCGATGTCGCTGTCGCTATGTGTGACCCCAGCTTTAGGCAGGGATTAGCAATATGTACACAGAACTGCTCATAGCTCTGGGTGCACATTGCACCTGACAGCTTCCCTTTAAGTACTGTTGTAGCAGTATAATTATAGTTTGCGTTGGAGCCCAGGAGATTATATTGGTTCTCCAAACATTTTAAATTGATGATGAGTGGGGATCCGACAAGCTGCACCCCCAGTGAAAACTGTTCTTACCTCTGATCAGAGCTGCACAGCACCATTCATTGTGTAGTGGCCGGGTCGTGCTCTGGTGTTCAGCTCCTACGTGCTCCCGGTGCAGCCCTGTTCCGTGTTTACATCATCCACAGCCCAAATCAGTGCAGGTTCTTGGTGAACTGAAAATGGGTCATCAATATGTACCACGGGAGTCCCTTTATTGGAGTTATCTTGGACCTTGCTTTTTTTGGGGGGGTATGGGACTAAGAACTAATTGGCATGTAGTGTTCCAGCCAGCGTCACAGACTGGCGATTGTGCTGCTTCCTGTGATGCCATCATGATGGAGATGTTTATCTTACACGAGGCATCACTGTCAATGAGGGGAGATGCTGTCAATCTGCAGGACGTCGGCAGAGACGCCCATCAATAGAGCAGAAAAGAAGAGCTGCACTGTTGACATGAGGTTAAAGGGAATCTGTTAAGTTTTTGCTACCTCATCTGACAGCAGCATAAGGTAGGGGCAGAGATCCTGATTCCAGCGATGTGTCCAATTACTGAGCTGTTTGCTGCCATTTTGATAAAATCAATGTTTTTTCTTCTGCAGATCTAGCAGTTAAGTAGAGCTCATGAATATGCTGGACTACCTGGCCATCACACCAAGTAGTCCTCTAATGATAATTTACTGCTGATTACACAGTGATGTTATCAAAATAGCACTAAGCAGCCCAGTAAGTGACACATCGCTGGAATCAGAGTCTCTGCCCTTACGTTAATCTGCTCTCAGATTAGGTGGCAAAATCCTGGTGACAGGTTCCCTTTAAAGGAAGCTGGAGTTTCACCACCTGGTCCAGCATAGATCAGCACCAGATAGGTATTTGCCAGTAAGGTTTTAGCCCCATACGAAAAGATAACCAAAGTTCTGGATAGCCCCTTTAATGTTACACTTTTTAGATACTGCATTAATCTATATTTCTTATCTTGTCCTCCACAGCTGCATTCATAATTCTGCAGGTTTCACAGCCAATTTCTCCTGGTATTATTTGCAGACAACGGGCTTGATGTGTCTGCCACAAATCGTACAACAGCCCCTGCTGGAGTAAAATTTTTGGTGTAGCGAATTCTGCCTTTCATTATGAATTTGACGTGTGGTGGTTGCCACGCTGCCTCCAGTTGCACCAAAATTATGCAACTTTTTCAAAGCGTTTTACCCATTAAAGCTTTGATGAATCAGGCTTAATATGTTCTGGTGTTTTACATTCAGGAAATTATATACTGGGCACATGACACTTCTCTGATTTAATTGCCCCTCTTTATCTGATAATTTCCCCTCTTTATCTGATAATTTCCCCTCTTTATCTGATAATTGCCCCTCTTTATCTGATAATTGCCCCTCTTTATCTGATAATTGCCCTCTTTATCTGATAATTTCCCCTCTTTATCTGATAATTTCCCCTCTTTATCTGATAATTTCCCCTCTTTATCTGATAATTTCCCCTCTTTATCTGATAATTGCCCCTCTTTATCTGATAATTGCCCCTCTTTATCTGATAATTGCCCCTCTTTATCTGATAATTGCCCCTCTTTATCTGATAATTGCCCCTCTTTATCTGATAATTGCCCCTCTTTATCTGGTAATTGCCCCTCTTTATCTGATAATTGCCCCTCTTTATCTGATAATTGCCCCTCTTTATCTGATAATTGCCCCTCTATCTGATAATTGCTCCTCTTTATCTGATAATTGCCCCTCTTTATCTGTTAATTGCCCCTCTTTATCTGATAATTGCCCCTCTTTATCCAGAGATTACCTTAAGCCTGCTTTACACGGTACGATCTATTGTGCAATTTCACGATCGATCGTACCCGCCCCTGTCGTTTGTGCGTCACGGGCAATTAGTTGTCAGTGGCGCACAAAGTCGTTAACCCCCGTCACACGCACTTACCTGCTGAGCGACCTCGCTGTGGGAGGCTAACATCCTCTTCCTGAAGGGGGAGGGACGTTTGGCGTCATAGCGACATCGCACAGCGGCCGGCCATCAGAAGCGGAGGGGCGGAGATGAGCGGGACGTAAACCTCCCGCCCACCTTCTTCCTTCCGCATAGCCGGCGGGTGCCGCAGGACGGAGGTAAGCTGCTGTTCACCGTTCCCGGGGTGTCACACGGAGCGCCGTGTGCTACTCCGGGAACGATGAGCAACCGGCGCCATTTTAATTAAACGAGATTATGAAACCGAGCGACGAGTACACGACTCACGATTTGTGAGCGATACTGCGTCGCTAGGAGGTGTCACACAGCCCGACGTCGCAAGCGATGCCGGATGTGCGCCACAAAAACCGTGACCCCGACGATCTATCGCACGATAGATCGTCTCGTGTAAAGCATCCTTTAGACACTTGGAGAATTAAACTGTCCACTAGATATATAGAAACCCCTGCTTATTCTAATTTCACCACTAGAGGGCAGCATAGTCCTGCTTTCTTCCCCTAACATTCAACTCCTATGTTATTTGACCTGAATTCTTAAAAATTCGGTTGGATGCAAATGGGACTATTACATGTTATTGTTATGGCTTTAAACCTTTCTCATTCCCCCATCCTTTCATAAATCAAAAATGCAATCACTGGAAACCTGCTTCTCTGAAATGATCACAAGGCGGTTGCTTAAGCAAAAAGAAGGCTCTTTGTTCTATAACTTCAAGACAGTTTAGACCATATCTGAAATTACTTCTGTCCATTAAGTGGAACATAAAGATCATAAGGCATTTAGGGATATTGTGTTGGTAAGGTAAGTGACTAGTGACGTGATTGCTATCGATAATCCACTTCTCATTGTTTTCTTCAGGTATCCTTGTGTATAAAGCACACAAGATTATGGAGTCCTGCCAGGAAGCCTTCATCCTGCGCTTATATCGACAAAAGAACAAGCAGGGTTTTATAAAGGCCTTCACCGACAATCCACTCGCTTTTCACACCGGTTTCTGCCAAGTAGAACGAGTCATGAGAAATCTGTTTGTCAGAAAACTTTACTTATGGCCGAGGTGAGTAGACCCAGATTTACTCTGAACACGTCTAAAATTGGTTAAAAACAATGTGATTTTGGTCCTTGAAATAAATCTGATGTTGGATATATTTGTTATTTATTTGGTTGTTTTATAGATGAGCTGTATGTGAATGTACAGTAGTTCTGTGTAAGCCTGAATCTGCGGACATTGATGGGGCCCAGTGAACTCCATCAACTTACCATATATTTTGTGTTATAAGATGCCCCCCAAATTTGGAGAAAAAAAAGGTGAAATAAAACGGACCCCATTTTTTTTTTGTAATCTGGTGGTGGCTTATCAGGGAGAGGGGGCAGCAGCGGAGCGGGAGTCACAGGAGTCAGAGGCGGTACTGGAGTACAGTAATGCTGGCAATTGTATAGAGGGAGGCCCAGATACTCACTGCGGTCTCTGCTCTGCGCGGGGCTTGTGACTCCGCTCTGTGTCGGTGGTCTACGATAAGGGCTTCAAATAATGGTGGCCGGAGTCGGCGCGTACGCAGATGAGAGCTTGAGCTGAGAGCTCCATCTGCGAAGGCGCTGACTCTAGGCGCCATTATTTGAATCCCTGACTGCCGACATCTTCAGAATGACCGCGCGCCGAGCAGAACAGCTGTGCGCCGAGCAGAACAGCTGTGCGCCGAGCAGAACAGCTGTGCGCCGAGCAGAGCCAAGCAGAGTGGCGCCGTACTGACCAGCGCCGGCAGCACCCACATAACATTATCCCTTTTTCCTTTGACCCCTCTTCACAACCCCCCGGTAAGCTACATTTAGATTTTAAGACGCACCCCTCATTTTCCTCCCAAATTTTTGGGAGGAAAAGTGTGTCTTATAATCCCAAAAATACGGTAAATAACTTATTAAAGGGATTGTCCACTACTAGGACAACCCCTTCTGATTTCATATGTTTGCCCCAGGTAAAATAATAGATTATACTCACCTCCTGTACTAGTGCTGTTCCTGTGGTGCTACAGAACTTATGTGGGGTTGGGACGTCGTGTGAGTCCTGCGCCGGCTTCCTACGCCGCGCCTTCAGACACAGAAGCAATCAGTGGGAAGTGAACACAGCCGCAGCGCTGACAAAGGTGACCGAAAGAGCAGGCGCGGGACCCTGAGAACGGAGACGCTCATCTGACCAGTCTACACCACACCGACCAGTAGGGGAGTATTAAAACATCCGATGACCGGTTCCCTTTAACTTGTTTGATCTGAAGGCGGGGAGAAGGAAGCCGGCGGTGATTGGATGCAGGGCTCAAATGACGTCACAACCCTGTGTAAGCCTCAGAGGAGCAGCACTGCTGTAACAGCACTGGTACGGGAGGTGAGTATAATCTTTATTACTTTACCTGGGGGAAACGTGGAATCAGAAGGTGTTGTTCTAGTAGTGGACAATCACTATTAAAATTTAGACTGGAAGAATATGACTGCAGTATTGTTTCCGTCACATAGGACGGAAATGCAACAAAGGCTCCTGGCCGACCATACGGTGCAGATGGGAAATCATCCTAAGTCCTCATTCATATGTCCAAAAAACAGAAACATGTTCACATTTGATCTGATTTGTACATTTCTGTGAATGTGTACGTGATGTGAATGGACAGCACATGGAGGTCACCTTCGTGCTGTTCGATTTTTACCTAGCTGCCGTCCTTTATCATCTTGTGCCAGGCACTAAATCCTTTACTGGAATTGTGCTCTTATCTGTGCTGCAGATGTAGAAAACAAATAGTCGTGAACGATTAATCACTACTTGTATGGAAGTGATAGCACAAGAACTGTATGGGGGCTCAACCAAACTCTCCTCAATCTGAGTCCCTGCCCCTGGTGAGAAGCCCCCAATTTATCAGGGAGACGCAGGAGTGACTCTATACAATTGCGCTTGATGCACAAGGCTTCCTCTGATTGTAGCAGGATCAGGTTTACCATAATTGATTTACTTTAAACTGATTTTTAATATTAACCCCTTAACGACCGCGGGCAGTAATATTACGTCCTAGCGGTCATAGTCAGCTTGCCGCGATCTGCGCACATCTCAGCTGATTTTCACAGCGGGATGTGTGCCTGCCAGGTACAAGCAGAATCGTTATCTGCTCGTGCCGTTTAACTCCTTAAATGGCGCTGTCAGTATGTGACAGCGCCATTATAACAGCATCGGCGGTAAACATTTACTCACCGGCCGATAACAGAAGTCACGTGACGTGATCACGTGACTTCCGGTGGTTGTCATGGAAGCACAGGGTCATGTGATGACTCCTGTAGCTCACATGAATTACTTTCGGGTTCACCCTTCCTGGAGCTGGGTGATGCAGAAAATGAGCATATCTGTTGTTTACAGCTGTATAGCTGTGATCAGCAGATATGGCAGAGCGATCGGATTGTTGATCCATATAGCCCCCTAGGGGGACTAGTAAAATAAAAAAAAAAAAAAGTTAAAGTTTTAAATTAAAAAGAAATAAAAAACCTAAAAGTTCAAATCACCCCCCTTTCGCCACAATGAAAATGAAAGGGTTAAAAAAATATACACATTTGGTATCGGCGCGTTCAGAAACGCCCGATCTATCAAAATATAAAATCAATTAATCTGATCAGTTAACAGTGTAGCGGCAAAAATAATCCAAACGCCAAAATTACGTTATTTTGGTTGCCACGAATTTTGCGCAAAGTGCAATAATAGGCAATCGAAACGTAGCATGTGCGCAAAAATGGTACAGTTAAAAACGGCAGACTGAGACGCAAAAAATAAGCCATCACTGAGCCATAGATCCCGAAAAATGAGAACGCTACGGGTCACGGAATATGACGTAAAACGTGCGCCACTTTTTTCGGACAAACGTCTGATTTTTTTTTTAACTCCTTATATAAAAGTAAACCTATACATGTTTGGTGTCTACGAACTCGCACTGACCTCAGGCATCACACCCACACATCAGTTTTACCATATAATGAACACAGTGAATAAAATATCTCAAAAACAATAGTGCTATCGCACTTTTTTTGCAATTTTTTCGCATTTGGAAATTTTTTGTCATTTTCCAGTACACTATATGGTAAAACTCATGGTTTAATTTAAAAGTCCAACTCGTTCCGCAAAAAAAATGAGCCCTCACATGACCATATTGACCGAAAAATAAAAAAGAAAGTGACGTCTCTCTGAAGAATGGCGAAAACCAAAAACGGAAAGCGAAAAATCGGCCAGTTGTGAAGTGGTTAAAAGACAGCAGAAGTAATCATAATGCATAAAATATTCCTTTCTGAAGGAAGTCAGGAGGGGGAGTTAAGCAGGGGTTAATAATAGAGCGAAAAAAAACCCAAAACAATTACTCTATCTGTAGATCAATGTCTGAATTGTCTATATGTTCATGAGAACTAGAAAATAAGTTTTATTAACCACAACATAGAAAACCTATCGTATTGGAAAAAAAAACGATTTCAAGTAAAAATTGGACCCCATTTTTCTGCCTTCTGATTCCAATGTAATCTTGGTGATGGATGAAAGTAGAAGTGTTGTCCATTACTTCTATATTAATGGCCCATACTTCAGATAGATCATCAATATCCAGTTGGGGGAGTGTGACCCCCAGCCGCACTGCCCATCAGTTGCTCTCGGTGCTGACGGCGACCATATGCAATCTGTTTTGGAGCAGATAGCGCAACTCCATCAATTTTTTAATGTCTGCCACTGGGTACGGCAGATCAACTCCCATTCATTCATATAACTGTGAATGTGCAGTACCCGGCCGCGGCCATTATACTGTTAATATATCAAGAAATAACGTCTGGAACACCATGCTAAGTCTGAACTGGGTGCAAAAACCTAAACAATCTACACTATATGGAGATAAGGTATGCACACCAGTGACCATGCAAGGGGAATACATGTAAAGCAGAAACTGCTGTGTGAATACTGACATGAAAAATCCAATAGCTATATGTAAGAGTGAAAATGTGAAAAATGGAATCTGCATTACTGCCATGAACATATGAATCAAGAGAAATTTAGCTACTGAATTGATCAATGCAATAGAGCCCCAACACTACGCCAAAGTATTTCTCTATGTTGGGGTCCCTAGCTTGTGTGTGTCCTCTCATGCAGTTAAAAAAACTTACTGTGTATGGGAAGCTGAGACCCAGGCTATTTATGCGTATAATGTGGACTGGCAATAGGTGTGGGTGGGGCCGGGTTCACAAACGAAAAACTACAAATCAATTAAGAAAAAACGTCTGGAACACCATTCTGAGTCTGAACTGGGTGCAAAAACCTAAAAAATCTACACTATATGGAGAGAAGCTAAATTTCTCTTGATTCATATGTTCATGGCAGTAATGCAGATTCCATTTTTCACATTTTCACTCTTACATATAGCTATTGGATTTTTCATGTCAGTATTCACACAGCAGTTTCTGCTTTTCATATATTCCCCTTACATAGTCACTGGTGTGCATACCTTCTCTCCATATAGTGTAGATTTTTTAGATTTTGCACCCAGTTCAGACTCAGCATGGTGTTCCAGACGTTATTTCTTGATTGATTTGTAGTCTTTCGTTTGTGAACCCTCCCCACCCACACCTATTGCCAGTCCACATTATACGCATATATAGCCTGGGTCTCAGCTTCCCATACACGGTAAGTTTTTTAACTGCATGAGAGGACACACACAAGCTAGGGACCCCAACGTAGAGAAATACTTTGGCGTAGTGTTGGGGCTCTGTTGCATTGATCAATTCAGAAGCTAAATTTCTCTTTATTCATATGTTCATGGCAGTAATGCAGGATCCATTTTTCACATTTTCATTCTTACATATAGCTATTGGATTTTTCATGTCAGTATTCACACAGCAGTTTCTGCTTTTCATGTATTCCCCTTCCATAGTCACTGGTGTGCATACCTTATCTCCATATATTACACTGTTAATAGACTGATCACATCCTGTTGTTGCCATGCACAGCTCACCGGCAGGAGTGCCAGCTGTCGCACCCCACCAATCTGATATTGATGACCTACCCTGAGCATAGCCCACCACCGTACTGACCTACCCCACTATGGCTGGTACAGATGTTTGAAAGATGAGGGCATGTGCCAGATGTGTTATACAGAGATGGCTCCAAATGTTTCTGTATAATCACTATGAATCTATAATGGTGATGTATAATTCCCATCATCTTCACACATCAGTTTTTAGCGATCAGGCATAATCCAGGTTTGTGCCCGATGTGACGGATCCGTCGCAGATTGTGTCAAAACTGATGCAACGGATCCGGTAAAAAAACGGATCCGTCTCATTTTTTCCCTTCAGGCCAAAGGTTTTTTACTATGAGAGAGATAGAGAGAACTTCTTTTGTGACCAGAAGTGAATTTACACATCTGAGCATGCCTAGAAGCAAAAAACGTCGCCTGATTCCATCATTTTCCAGAAGACGACTGATCCAGCGCCCATAGTCTTTTCATTGTAAAAAAAAAAAGACGGACGACGCCTGATTCGTCGCCTTCCGTTTTTTCGGTGGTCCTTTGGACGTTGCTTCTGGCGGCCGCACATACAAATTTTGCCGGATGAAACACGAGGCCATGTGGCACAATCCGGTGTTAATAAAAGTCTATGAGGAAAAAAACTGATTCGGTGGCATCAGACGCCAGATCCGTTTTATCCGCAATTTGCCGGATGGCAAAAAACTGATGTGTGAAAGAGGCCTAACCCATCGCCGCCACTCTTGTACTCCTCTGAAGCTCGGCCATAGGTTTGGTGTCATAGGAGGTTGTCATATCTATTGTATATTTTAATATAATCACAGGTCTCCTCAAGGAACAATAAGAATTAAGAACCCCCCCCCCTTAAAAAAAAAAAAAAAAAAAGTATATTTTTTTTAAATCTTGAAAAAAATGAGAAAATATAACAGTTCTGGCTTGTGACTGTGTGTTGGTATAAACCTTAAATAAAAGTAAAACGCCACTCTCACAATCACCAGGACACAACAGTCCAGCTATTACCATGTAAATTACATATCAGATTTGGTCAGGACGGGGTCACAACATGAAAACATGACAATAAAATGTATAATTTTTCTAAACCTTATCATACGATTTACAAATTCTCAACCATATTCTGCGGAGAAAATCCACTGTGGAAATTGACCGTCACCGTGGAATTAAAATCCACAGTATATTACTTTAAGCTACCGATTTCAATGCTGATTGTACACTTTTCGATCGTAAAGGTGAAATGTGCAACAAATCTTCAGCGTTTCAGCAGCCGAATCATTTTAAGCAAGCCGGCATTTATGTTGATGGGTTGCTGCTTGCTCTGTCCAATAAACAAAACCTTTAAAGGGAATCTGCCACCAAATATTTGCCACCTAATCTGAGAGCAGCATAACGTAGGGGCAGAGATCCTGATTCCAGCGATGTGTCACTTACTGGGCTGCTTAGTGTGGTTTTGATAATCTGCTGCTGATTAATCAGTTATTTTTAGCATTAGTGGACTACTTGGTGTGCTGCCAGGTAGTCCAGCATATTCATGAGCTCTGTATAAGGCCCCCTTCACACGTCCGTGTTTCTGGTATGTGTGATGTCCGCTTTCACACGCATTGGAGACACTGACACATAGACCCATTAAAATCAATGGGTCTGCGCACACATGAGAGTTTTCACAAGGACCATGTGCCTGTGTGGAACGTAGTACGCATGTCCGTGTGCTCTACACGGCGACATGTCCGTTCTTCTCTGGCAGCACGGGTGTCACACCATACATTGATGTGATGCATGTGACACATACCTGAGAAAACACGTGTTTTTTTAAATAAAATTATTTTCTATACTTTCCTGTCTCCAGTGCTGCTGTCTTCGGCACTGCCGTCACTTGCTTCCGGGCCCGCTCATTATGCTCAAGAATATTCACTGCACCACGGACCTGGAACAGCAGCAGTGCCAGAGACGACAGTGCCGGGGGCAGGGGAGTATAGATGTTTATACTGTCCGTGTGCTATGGGGTTGTCACACATATAGCACACTGACAGCACATGCTGAACACACACACACACACACATAAAGACCATACAAAATGTGTTTTACACGGACGTGTGAAAGAGGCCTAACTGCTATACAGTATCTACATCAGAGAAAACACTGATTTTATCAAAATGACAGCAAACAGGTCAGTAAGTGACACATCGCTGGAATCAGGGTCCCTTTCTCTACATTATGCTGCTCTTAAATGAGGGTGCAAAAACCTGGTGACACATTCCCTTTAAGCCTTTCAGTCACTTCAGATTCAGTCATTTAAAGGGGTTTTCTAGTTCCGAAAACCCCCATTTCATTGGCTGCAGTTTGTTTTTCAAAAATAAATTGAGCTTTATTCACCCTCCCTTGGTCTAGCGCTGAGTCTCCGTCGCTACTGCCGGTGTCACCTCTGCAGCCAATCAGTGGCTCTACCGCTAGTAGATGGCAGCAGAAGCTGTGCTCACTGATTGGCTGCAGACGTGATGTCAGCCCTAACAGACAGGATAAAGCAGCTGAAATGCTGGACCCGGGTAGGGTGAGTAAAGCACAGTTTGTTTTGGTAAAACAAACTGCAGCAGGGAAAAAGGAAGTTTTGAAAAACCCCTTCAAATAAAAAACTTCACGAGCAGCGGCACAAGATGACCTTTTGAAATTTAGCATGGCTTCCTATAGGATTGCTAGTGACCATACTGGTTATTGCTTTACTTCCCCCACAAAACAAAATATCTATAATATGTACGGTATTCTGTTTTTGTAGAGATTAGTAGAAAAATGTTTTCTATACATTGGACCTCGCCTGATGAATGTCTATAAATCCACATCACCGCTGATTTAGTCGGCTCCTTTACCAATTCCCTATGTTCTAGTTCCAAAATATACAGTATATGCAAAGTCAGCGACATTCATTCCTTCAAGCCCTGAATGAACCATTATAAGGCGATTTCACCTATACTTATCACAGAAGAGGCTTTTTTCTGGAATCCTTCAGTCTTGGATCCAGCTGGACTGGAGAGAGCACGGATCCAGCTGGACTGGAGAGAGCACGGATCCAGCTGGACTGGAGAGAGCACGGATCCAGCTGGACTGGAGAGAGCACGGATCCAGCTGGACTGGAGAGAGCACGGATCCAGCTGGACTGGAGAGAGCACGGATCCAGCTGAACTGGAGAGAGCACGGATCCAGCTGAACTGGAGAGAGCACGGATCCAGCTGGACTGGAGAGAGCACGGATCCAGCTGGACTGGAGAGAGCACGGATCCAGTTACATCATTTTCTAAATGACGCAATGAATCTTCATTAGCTGTAAAGCGACGGGGTTAATGAAGAAAGCCTTTTGATCACCGGGCGCTGTTGTGTTGGCGGTGTTCAGCCATGTGTACTCTACGAGCACATTACATTGGGACCTGCTGACTCGGTGCCAGTCCTCCCCGGGTTTATCTGGCTTATTTGGGGCACTTTGGCTGCTCTTTGCAGCTTCTTCCAGATGGTGGATTTTTCTTCCCTCCAGTCCACCGAGCATTAGTGACCAAGAATGAAAGGTTGCAGACAAGTACGGATCTGGCTGCTGTTCACAAAGGGATTAATGTTCCACTTTGAAGTAGTAAAAAGAGTAATAATCTGTTGGAAATGAATAATTTGTGTGGGTTTTGCAAGGAAAGATAATAATGGCCCAATGTACTGTGCATAGGCGATATAAGGATTATAGCACAGGCAGAATATCCAGGGAAAAAGAAGACTGTAGCATAAAAGGGTTGTTCTTATTATATATAGGACTTGGGAACTTATAGGGATAACTTTCCATCTACTGGGACCCCCCTGATCCCGAGCGCTGTAGATGGATCGTATACGTTTGTGCTCCATTAATTCTTAATGGGACCGCCAGAGATTGTGTAGCACTCAGCTGGTGCTCAGACCTCCCATAATGGATGGAGCATCGGTGTGCAGGATCCGCCTCCACTCTCAAGCCCCTGCTCTTGGAATGATGGGACCCCCAGTGGTTGAGGAGTCATACACATGAGATAGGAGATGGCAGTAGTTACTGATGAGATTCTATGATGATGGGAGGAGCTAGAGGCAGAGGAAGCAGCTATAGACAGGGTAGAGCTAGTGTCAGAGGGAGGAGCTATAGACAGGGTAGAGCTAGTGGCAGCGGGAGGAGCTATAGACAGGGTAGAGCTAGTGGCAGAGGAATCAGCTATAGACAGGGTAGAGCTAGAGGCAGATGAAGGAGCTATAGACAGGGTAGAGCTAGTGGCAGCGGGAGGAGCTATAGACAGGGTAGAGCTAGTGGCAGAGGAATCAGCTATAGACAGGGTAGAGCTAGAGGCAGATGAAGGAGCTATAGACAGGGTAGAGCTAGTGGCAGCGGGAGGAGCTATAGACAGGGTAGAGCTAGTGGCAGAGGAAGCAGCTATAGACAGGGTAGAGCTAGAGGCAGATGAAGGAGCTATAGACAGGGTAGAGCTAGTGGTAGCGGGAGGAGCTATAGACAGGGTAGAGCTAGTGTCAGAGGGAGGAGCTATAGACAGGGTAGAGCTAGTGTCAGAGGGAGGAGCTATAGATGGGGTAGAGCTAGTGTCAGAGGGAGGAGCTATAGATGGGGTAGAGCTAGAGGCAGAGGGAGGAGCTATAGACAAGGTAGCTAGTAGCAGAGGGATGAGCTATAGACGGGGTAGAGCTAGTGTCAGAGGGAGGAGCTATAGATGGGGTAGAGCTAGAGGCAGAGGGAGGAGCTATAGACAGGGTAGAGCTAGAGGCAGAGGGAGGAGCTATAGACAGGGTAGAGCTAGTGTCAGAGGGAGGAGCTATAGACAGGGTAGAGCTAGTGTCAGAGGGAGGAGCTATAGACAGGGTAGAGCTAGTGTCAGAGGGAGGAGCTATAGACAGGGTAGAGCTAGTGTCAGAGCGAGGAGCTATAGACAGGGTAGAGCTAGTGTCAGAGGGAGGAGCTATAGACAGGGTAGAGCTAGAGGCAGAGGGAGGAGCTATAGACAGGGTAGAGCTAGAGGCAGAGGGAGGAGCTATAGATGGGGTAGAGCTAGTGGCAGAACGTCAACCCCCCCCCCTTCATAGGAGATGGTATTTGTTACTGATGAGTTTCTATGAAGAAAAACCAAAAAGCCAGCACAAAATGTGCATTACAGCACTAAAACTTCCAAACTGTACTTATAAAAATTTGAGAATTTTGGCAAAAAATTGCAATTTCTTGAGCTACCCCGCCATGTCACGGCAAATCTCTTTGGGGCAGTCCTACGCTAACATATTGTTATAAAATGTGCCAGACGGCCTCACATATGAAATAGTAGAACTGCTCTTAGCAGCACTTACTTGGTCTTTTTCAATCCCGTACCCATGGCTGTGGGCGGGACAGGTCCAAGCAAATGCTGCATGAAGTAAATAGCCTGTGGACAGGGCCTGATGGCTGAATGTGAACAGCCACCAACCGCCAAAATCTAGACAGGTGGAATACATCCCAAGTGGGGTGCATAGCAAGCTGGGGGTCAGCCACCGACCAATTCCCATGACTCAGTCATGGGTACGGGATTGAAATAGACCAGGTGAGTGCTGCTAAGAGCAGTTCTACTATTTCATATGTGAGGACGTCTGGCACATTTTATAAAAATATTTTAGCGTAGGACTGCCCCAAAGAGATTTGCCGTGACGTGGCGAGGCAGCTCAAGAAATTGCAATTTTTTGCCAAAAATCTCAAATTTATAATAAGTACAGTTGTCATTTTTAGTGCAGTAGTGCACATTTAGTGCTGCCTTTTTTGTTTATTCTGATGAGTTTCTTTGCAGATAGATGGGTGGGCGGAGCTCTGCCTCTAGCTCCTCCCTCTGCCTCTAGCTCCTCCCTCTTCCCATCATCGTAGAATCTCATCAGTAACAGCCGCCATCTCCTATCTCAGTAATGGGAAAGTCTTCACTGAATACAGATTTTATCTCAGAATTGAGACTTTTGATAATGACTGATCAATTCTGGCAGAGAAAGCAGCAGATTTGTGTGATGAGAACTTATTTTCAGGTATACTATAGATTTATGAAATAAAAATGACAGTTACCCTTTAAGAAATGTGGATTCCTAAGCAAATACCATATGCATATACTGTAAGGGAGAAGTCTATGTGGAGTGTATGCACAATGATTTACCCCCCACCGGCATATGTCAGTGCACCTCCAACAAATCCCAGAATCTGTGAATGATGCGTGAATCGTCACCGATACTACAATGTGATCCGTGGTCCTCTGCGATGTCTCAGGGGAACCCGCAGCATTATCTTATGAGGGATATCTGCTTTATAACCTCTAGATGAGAGGGACTTTAGCGTGCGCCATGTAAGGATGATACATGCTGACACCTTCCTAGAGAACTACTGCACACCTGGTGATTTGGATTTTTTTGTACCTAAATTCTTGTATTTTGGGCTAAAAATTATTTCTGCTATTTTGGGTTCAGAAAATGACAATTGTCACTATTTTTGTGTTCTGTTAGGCTAGGTTCACATTTCCCTTGCTTTAAATCCGTTAGGTCCGTCAGAAACGGATCAGTCGACATCTAACGCAACTGATGTGTTTTTCACAGGATTCCTTTCACAGGAATCCTGTGAAAAAACTGATTTGTCGCGTCCGTTACATCCGCTGTTCATCCGTTTTTTGACAGATCAGTCATGATCCGTTTGTGTTTGGGACAGCCCAGTGGGTGTGCCAAACTTGCTGGGCATGCTCAGTAGAGCATGACGAAATCCAGCGCTGGATTCCGTCGTAAGACGGATTACGACGCAATCCAGCACCATAGACAAACATTACAAGCCTGACTGATTCCTGCGCGGTGCGTTAATTTTGACAGCCCGAAAAACGTTACATTCTGCGTTGTTTCCGCCCGACAGTCAGTCCAAAAACGACTGACCGCGGCGCAGCGGATGCAACGCAAGGTCATCAGTCGCATTCCGCCACTAATACAAGTCTATAGGAAACAACAGCATCCGCCAAACGGACTCCATTATTTACCAGAGCCGCAGATTGTGACTGATACAATTTAACGGAAATGTGAACCTAGCCTAACCCTTGTGTTGCACTTTCTTCTGCTGACTACAAAGTGAGTTAACTGAGAATTCGTTAGTGAGCTCATTCTTATGTTTCAATAGGAGAGTTTCTAAGTATCTGTTCTTTCAGATTATCAGCTGATTTATGACCACAGAACACATGAAAGTTAAATTTGCAGGGACACAAAGAGCCTATAAAAGCCATAAGGTGCCACATTTGTAATGAATCTGAATAGCAAAAAAGATTTTTAGCTTCAAATACATAAAGCAAAAATATAATAAATTGTCCCCAAAGCTGGACATCCCCTTTTAAGATGCATTCCCTACCAGTACAACCTGCAGCTCGTGCAGCGACAGGTGGGGACAGGTATATAGCTGGTGTCTGTGTAGTTAGAACGATTTTCTCTCTGATGTCATGCATTCAAAAAAGAAATAACCCATCCTTTGTTTCTGAAGGTTTCATGTGTCTGTGAATTCATTTTTGGAGAATCAGAAGCCTGAAGTGGTGGAGCTGCACATCACCATGACCCCGGCCATGCTGGCCATCCAAGCATCCGTCCTGGACATAATGAACGCGTGTCTGAAGGAGCTGAAACGCTACAATCCTGCACTGGAGGTGGAAGATCTGTCCCTGGAGAATGCCATCGGCAGGGCCTTTGATAAGGTATATGATAATTCCTGCGCTAATATAATGACCAGAATATATTTATAGCCCGTGACTTCATTGGGAGTCCATGAGGGAATTGGGTCTGTATGGTCAGAGAATATATGATAAGGCCAGGAACATGCTTTATTGCTAACCGGGTCATCAGTAGATAGACCATTTTAGAGGAAATAATTTTTCATCTAATAAAAGAGACTTAAAAGTATATGGTCGGCAGATTCCATTTCTTGGTAAGCGTCTGATACACACATGGGTAACTTATGGCACGTGGTACTGTAAGCAGCTTGGGCAATGCCTAGATGCAGTACAAGTCTCAGTATAGGTCTTAAAGGGAATCTGTCAGCAGGTTTTTGCTATGTAATCTGAGGACAGCATGCTTTAGAGGCCTAGATACTGATTTGAGGGATGTGTTGCTTAGGCGCCGCTCACATCAGCGGTAATTTGCCAGAAAGCCAACTCCGGCACAAATGCATTTCAGTTCTATTTATTTACAATGGAAGCGCGGCAAGATGCAGTCACATGTGGTTGCGTGCATCATGCACAACCACATGTAACCGCATTTTGCTGCACTTGCTCTGTAAATGAATGGAACTGATCTGTGCCGGATCCGGCTTTCCAGCAAAATACTGCTGATGTGAGTGGCGCCTTATTTGGCTGTGTGCTGTTGTTTCCACACCATGAAGCAATTTATCACCAGGCTATAATTACTGCCCTGAATAAAGTACTTGTGAGCATTTGTCTGACCACACTCTCTCCTCTGATAAGCAGCTCAGTGTCAATAGACAATGTACATAGAGAGCTGTGGTATAGGCGGGGTTAGCTTTCTGAGCTCTGCTACACCTGCGAACTGTCACCACTGCTGCAGTCAGTAAACTAAGTGATACATCGCTGGAACCGGGGTCTCTTTTCCTACATTAGTTCTGTTTTCAGACGAGGCAGCAAAAACTTGGTGACTGATTCCCTATAAGTATTCAGGTCATTGTGTACATTTTCAGATTTGCTCCGAAAAATGTAATGAGTTGCTGTTGTCGACACTTGTTAGATCAGTTATTACTAAAGTTGGTGCAAATCGATTCATACAACCAAGTCCTTTCGTCCATGTCAGTAATCTGAGTCTGCTGTAAACGAACCGTGAGAACAGCCTCTTCTTACGATCAGCCGGCATGGCGGGACGGCCTCATTGTGGCGGGACGGCCTCATTGTGGCGGGACGGCCTCATTGTGGCGGGACGGCCTCATTGTGGCGGGACGGCCTCATTGTGGCGGGACGGCTTCACTGTGGCGGGACGGCCTCATTGTGGCGGGACGGCCTCATTGTGACGTCATTTCCTCATTGTGGCGGTACGGCCTCATTGTGGCGGGACGTCCTCATTGTGACGTCATTTCCTCATTGTGGCGTGATGTCATCATTGTGGCGGGACGTCCTCATTGTGACGTAATTTCCTCATTGTGGCGGGACGTCATCATTGTGGCGTGACACACATCTAAAGTCGCACCAGGCCGGTTACTCAGAAGAAGACTCCCTGCGGGTAAGAGGAGGTTCTCAGGGCTCCCATCCAGTGGCCACAGAACACTGATGTAGTCAATGGACCGGGTCCTGTGAAATATTTCACACCACCACTAGTTATTGCACTTGAAAGCCATCTGACCGAAATCCCTTTTGACATTCGTGAGGTTCACATGTATTGTCACCCCAAGTAAATAGTGATTGATAATTTTTGCTCGAGCAATCAGCTGTGTAATGACAATGGCCATCGTGTCCTTAGATGTGATAACCCTTCAGATTCGTCATCTCTTGTGGGGAGAAAAGAAGCCCCTATACACAATGGATAAGTGTTTTCAGCCTACATTGCTATAATGTGTATGAGCTGACAACCCTAGCTCCAGTCTCGCGCTTCCTAATGAGTTTTTCACATTTTACTCCGGCGCACTCTTCTTCATGACCGGTGTACAAAACACCAGTCTCGATGAATCGGGGCCAAAAGTTGTGTAATAGAAGGACTAAACGGTATAAATCATTAATGTGTGTGGTTTTGTTTTGTTCTCTCCTAGACTATACGTCATTACTTGGATCCCCTGTGGCATCAGCTTGGAGCCAAAACTAAATCTTTGGTTCAGGATTTAAAGATCCTCCGCACGTTGCTCCAGTACCTGTCCCAGTACGACTGCGTGACTTTTCTCAACCTGTTAGAGTCCATGCGAGCCAGTGAGAAAGCTTTTGGACAAAATTCAGGTGAATTCTTAAATTAAACAGTTATTTTGTATTATTGTTTCAGGACATCAAATTTGTAGCATTAGTTTTGCATCAATTTATCATGATTTCCAAGATCTCTGCTCACTGTCCTAGTACAGGATTATTCGTTGTATGCTTCTGTGGGGTGACAGTCCCATCACAGACATTTGATGACCATATAGGCAAATAATACAGAATTGCATATGATAAAGGCAACACATCAGGAACTTAAAGGGATGGTCCACTACACAGAATAGTGGTCACATCGATGTAAAGCATTTCTGAAATACCTTGTGTAGTTAATTGTGCCTCTGAGCAGCGCTATTGCCGTCCGCTCATCCCTATTATGTGACCCCCAGGCTCCATGACCTCTGAGATCCAGTGATGTCACGTCAACTTCCAGTTGACCCGATATCACTGAGGCGGCCCCAATCTTCCTGAATGATTGGGCTGTGGGCGGCGTGCTGGGTGCCTGTGGCAAATTGGACTTTTGTCTAAAGGACTTGGTTTCTCTCCAGTCAAAAAATTCAATTTATTTGACACTATTGTTGATATCAATAGATTTGCACGCAATTTGACCCTTAAAGTTCATTATAATGAGGATAATATTCATGTGTATAATGATTTATCATCTACCAGTGTATCATTGGATAATAATTGTATTCATTTTAGTAAACAGGTAGCGGTCTCCAATCTAAGACAACTAGAGGGGGAGACAGAGCTGGAGCATAGGGTGAATTTAAATGACAGGTTTCAGACTCGTAATCCTATATTTTACCCAGTAAAATCGAGACCTCCTTTCCTTGATTTTTTCCAGGAAACAATTGAAAGTGAGTTGGTGTCTCTTTACAACCAGGTAGAACATCAAGAGGTTAAATTCAATCTGAGTACTTCTGAACATAGGGCAATTAATGAGCTGAGAGCAAACAGCGATCTCCTTATTGTCCAGGCGGACAAGGGGGGCGCTGTTGTAGCTCTCAATGCTGGTTTATACAGGAAGGTGAACTTGTTGGATCTGGAAAATAGTAGCACCTATGTTGAATTGCCATCAAATCCAACTAATTAATTTAATTCTGAATTACTACATCTGTTACAGGAGGGGATCAGTATGGGTGCTATCTCAGATAGAATTAAGAAGTTTATCTTTTGTGAAACACCGATTGTCCCAATATACCACTCACTCCCCAAAGTTCATAAAGAGGTATTTCCTCCCCCTCTCAGACCTATTGTGTCTGGGATAGGGTCATTCAGCGAGAAACTAGGGGAGTGGGTGGATTTTTATCTTCAACCCCTAGTGCCATTAACACCAAGTCACCTTAAAGATTCCAAAAGTATGATACAGATTATGGAAAAATTTCACTGGCAATCTGACTATATGTGGCTATCTTGCGATGTGGTGGGGTTATATCCCTCTATCCCCCATCACGTCGCGATACGATGTATCACATATTGTTTGTCCAGATACAGCAATTACGAGGATTCCATCCAGAAGTTTATTGTCTCTTCAATTCATTTTCTTTTAAGCCACAATTATTTTTCGTTTGATGAGAGATACTTCCTCCAGACACAAGGCGTGAGCATGGGCGCTAAGTTTTCACCTTCCCTAGCTAACCTGGTTATGTCCGTGTGGGAGGAAAATTATATTTTTAACATTGATAACCCATACAAGGATAATATTGTTTGGCTGGGTAGATTTATTGATGATCTGATATTTGTCTGGAGGGGTAGTCTCTCGTCTGCGATAGGTTTTTTTTTTCTTATTTGGATTTGAATGATTTCAATCTAAAATTTACGAGTAGTGGTCATGAGGTATCAACAAACTTCTTGGACTTAAAATTGACCGCAGATTTGGATAGCAATAAGGTCTTGATATCTCCCTATAAAAAATCTACTGCATGCAATAGTATTTTAATGGCTTCCTCCAGTCATCCCAAACATGTAATTCAGAATATTCCTGTGGGGGAGCTTATTAGACTAAAAAGGAATACCACATCTAGTGATAGATTGGAGGAAGAAATTGAAATAACTTGTAACAATTTAAAAAAAAGGGGGTATCCCAATTGGTCTTTGGAGAGAGCCAAGAAAAAAATAGCAGGCATTGATAGGGTTAAGCTGTTGGATTCTACTAAGAAAAAAAGACAGTTTGACTCCAAAAAATCTGGGGTAGTTTTCAGCACCAACTATAGTCCTCAGTTTAATTCTATTGTCAAAATTATCAGAAAATATCTTCCGTTATTATCTCAGAATGATATTTTGAAAAACATTGTGGAAAATAATGATATTGCCTTTGTGGCAAAAAGAGCCCCAACCTTAGCTACATTATTATCACCTAGCATATTCAAAGATCCAGACAAAATCTCCCCTAGCAACTGGTTAAAAACAATAGGATTTTTTAAATGCGGTGCTAATATTTGTAAGTGCTGCGGTTTTGCTAATAAGTCTAAAATATTTACATCTATTTCCAATGAAAAACAGTTTAATGTTCGTTCTTTTATAAACTGTAATACGGAGAATGTAGTTTATCTAATTAATTGCAATATATGCCGCATGCAATATGTAGGTTGCACGATGAACCCCCTTAAAACTAGAATCCGCAAACCTCTTTCAGATGCTAGCAATTTGCCAATGGTTGGTGCATCAGTAGTATCCCGACATTTTTCAAAAAAACACAATGGGGATTTACGCGGTTTTTCTTTTATGGGCATAGAGCATGTAAAAAAACCATTGAGAGGGGGAGATTTTCATAAAAAAGTGCTTGCAAGAGAGAAGAGAGAGTAGGTGGATATTTGAGCTGGGGACCCGCATGCCACAGGGCTTTAACAATCGTATGGATATCATTATGCACTATTGATACATTGTTGCATTATATGTTGCTGGCTATTACTACTGTGTTATGCTTTTGTATCACTTAAAAAATAATTTTATGGTCAGGTTATTGGATTTTCTGATTGTATTTTTCTCCAAAATGCTGAATCCTTTCTTTATAACTTTTATGCATGCTGTATATTGATTAATATGCGGATAGCTTACATGTTTGATTTGCTTTTCTAGCTTATGTTTTTAAATCTCTCACACATGTTTGTAATTACCCTGATGGGAGTGAGATGTATATAAGGTTCTATGTTTGGAAAGCAGATCAGATTCTGGACCATGAAGAAGGCGGATTTTACCGCTGAAACGCGTAGTCCTATCTGCGCTATTTTCCTGCGATAATGCTGTTCTGAATTGCTTGGACCATTATATTTTAATGAATTTATGAATAAAAAGAAGGAAACAATTTTTTAACAGCATCCTGGATTGCTCACGTTATTGCTGGACTCTGCCTTGTCGTTGTTCACATTTGTATGGATGGACTCCTACGTCCTGATCCGGGCAGAACGGAGTTAACCAGGTCAGCTGAGGTTCCAGGTGATTCACAGGAGTGAGCTGGTCTACATTGTTGGACTATACCACTATATACTACATCACTACACCCCTACATACACCTGTAATATACTACATCACTATATACTACACCTGTAATATACTACATCACTATATACTACACCTGTGATAACCTACATCACTACACCCCTATATACTACACTTATATTATACTACACCACTATATACATCTGTATTATACTACACCACTACACCCCTATATACACCTGTATTATACTACACCACTACACCCCTATATACACCTGTATTATACTACACCCCTGTATACTATACCTGTAAAATACTACAGCACTACACCCCAATATACACCTGTATTATACTACACCCCTATATACACCTGTATTATACTACACCCCTATATACATCTGTATTATACTACACCACTACACCCCTATATGCACCTGTATTATACTACACCACTACACCCCTATATACACCTGTATTATACTACACCCCTGTATACTATACCTGTATTATACTACAGCACTACACCCCAATATACACCTGTATTATACTACACCCCTATATACACCTGTATTATACTACACCGCTATATACACCTGTATTATACTACACCCCTATATACATCTGTATTATACTACACCATTACACCCCTATATACACCTTTATTATACTACACTCCTATATACTACACCTGTATTATACTACAGCACTACACCCCTATATACACCTGTATTATACTACACCCCTATATACACCTGTATTATACTACACCCCTATATACACCTGTATTATACTACACCCCTATATACACCTGTATTATACTACACCACTATATACTACACCTGTATTATACTACACCACTATATACTACACCTGTATTATACTACACCGCTATATACACCTGTATTATACTACACCCCTATATACATCTGTATTATACTACACCATTACACCCCTATATACACCTTTATTATACTACACTCCTATATACTACACCTGTATTATACTACAGCACTACACCCCTATATACACCTGTATTATACTACACCCCTATATACACCTGTATTATACTACACCCCTATATACACCTGTATTATACTACACCCCTATATACACCTGTATTATACTACACCACTATATACTACACCTGTATTATACTACACCACTATATACTACACCTGTATTATACTACAGCACTACACCCCTATATACACCTGTATTATACAGGTGTATATAGGGGTGTAGTATAATACAGGTGTATATAGGGGTGTAGTGGTATAGTATAATACAGGTGTATATAGGGGTGTAGTATAATACAGGTGTATATAGGGGTGTAGTATAATACAGGTGTATATAGGGGTGAAGTATAATACAGGTATATATAGGGGTGTAGTATAATACAGGTGTATATAGGGGTGTAGGATAATACAGGTGTGTATATAGGGGTGTAGTATTATACTACACCTGTATTATACTACACCCCTATAAAACTACACCACTATATACTACACCACTACACCCCCCCCCATATACCACACCTGTAAAACTACATTCCCATATACTACACCACTACACCCCAAATATTTGTCAACAGTTAACCCCCTCCGCCCGCCCTCCATTGTCCACGCAGGTTACTAGTAACCACTCCCCTCTCTTCTTATTGTCCCCTCCTCAGGCACCTCCGTACGAGCCCCCCGCTGAGCGGCTTCTCTTTCACATGCCCACCCAGGCTGCGCCGATGCTGTATTCCTAGGAGCCGCTGCTTCTCTCCGTACGGGCCCCGCCGCTGCAGCTTCTTCTCCTGCCGGGCGGGAACTTTTCAAATGACACACGCGCGCCGTACTGACGATATCAGGGCGCGCGTGTGTCACAGAAAAAGGTGCCGGACAGGGAACAGAGGAGAGATTCCTGCGTTCCGCTTCCTGCACTGACTGTGCGGAGCTGCAGGATCTGTCCTCTGTTTCCTACCTGGCACGCAGCATGTGATGAGGGCAATCTGACCACGGGCCTCCCGGAGCCTGGAGCTCCTGACAACAGGTCAGATTGCCCTCATCACTGACCGGCCAGCAAGGGCGCCCTGAGCCAGGCGGGCCGGTCACAGAGAGTAGGCGGGCCGGATGTGGCCCGCGGGCCACCCTTTGGCCAGGTCTGGTCTAGACCCTGGATTTTTTTTTTTGTTTGTTTATGAAGTTTAGAAAAGAGATGTCATGGATGAAATAATGTAATCCATAGAATACTGGCTGAGTCTAAAGACCTGAAAAATGATGCAGAACAAATTAAAATGCTTGATAGCAATGACTTGAAGGGGTGTAGAAATTTATATGTCTGGGTTACCCTTTAAAAGGTAAAGGGCTAACCTCCAGCAGCAGGAAAGTGTCTTGACATTCTGTGCATATAAAAATATAAATATATTGGAGCGATCTCTGCTCAATCAGCAGCATGTGAGGTAGGCACAGGAGGCGATTTAAACAAGACATCAAGGCTGCTTTTTTTTTTCTGCTTTTTTTTTTTTAACTCCATTAAGCAAACCACACAAGGAAAATATATAGTCTGTCTTTGCAGGAAAACGGGATACACAGTCCCAACAATGGCACTTTAGTAGTAGACCAGCATACATGTCCAAGTGTGAAGACCTCACACAGGAGGACTTCTTACCTCCACACACTGACAGCTAATGATGTTCACCATACCACACCCCAGGGTGGGGATACTTGAGCAGCCAATCCCACCCATCTCTCGGACTGGTCGTAAACCTCCTCTTGCCATGCCCTATTAACACTTTCTGTACTATATGATCTGGAACTTGCTTCCATGCTTAGATGACGGAGGATAACCACCCCTGTGACGCATATCTCCCCTCTAAGACGTGTCCAATGACCATTTTACTAATATATGTATGTATATATATATATATATAGATATATATATATAGATATATATATATATATAGATATATATATATATATATATATATATATATATATATATATATATATATATATATATATATATATATATATATATAAATATATTTTAGTATGTATAATAATAAATATTTATCTATCTCTCTGGAAGTTTATTGGGGTGTGACATGGCACTTACAGCTTAGGTGTCAGACTGTATTTCCTGCTATTTATCGGAACCAGCGACATGTCTGTGAACCTGAGAAGTGTTGTTATGCAAAAAGTACAGTATGATGTTGAGACGCTATAGGTGTATAATCACGCCACAATGCAATTCCAGAGAAAAAATATATATTTTTGTATATTTTTATCTGAATCTGGCAGTGCATTGGGGAGGAGCTGTAAGTGCATCGTCACACCCAAATACACTTCCAAAGATATACAGTATATACAGAACTATAAAACGTAATTTCCCGCTGCTGGACCATTGCTGTGGCGTCACAAAGGGATCAATTTGTCTTATCTTTTAAAAGCCTAGACGTTCGTGAAGTTCCTTTTTAAAGAATATTTATGAATATAAAACAGAGTTGGGTGCTTTTAAAAGCATTAAATAATGCTATTAAAATATATTTTCTTCTTTTGCTCCCCCTGTAAGGCTGGCTGTTTCTTGACTCAAGTACGTCCATGTTTGTTCATGCCCGAGGCCGGGTCTACCGTGTTCCTGACTCGAAATCTACAAAAAAATGTAAAACAATGGAAACAAATGACAAGCAGGGTAAGAAACAAAAAGCTTTAACTGTGCAGGCTGTGTTCTTATAAATTAAATCGCAAATGTATCTGTTCTTTGGGCCTTTTCTATTAAGTTATATCCCTTCAAAAAAATTGCTGTTGATGTCCAAGCTCTGATGATAGGCATGGGAAGAATCTAGGCTATTTTTTGTTGGCATATGACTTGATCAATGTGCAAATATGAAGAAGGGGAGAGGGTGACCGCTCAGTTTATAAGCCTAGTCAGCCTTTTTCATGGCTGATGTGTAGACAGAAAAGGGGCTGGCTTGGCTGTAACCGAACAATCCGGTTGGCTTTGTAAGGCTATGTGCGCACACTGCGTTTTTGCACATTTTTTGGGTGCAGTTTTTGTCTCAAAACTGCATGAATTTCATTCTCCAGCTAAGTCTGAGATTTAATTTTTGCTGTCCACACAGTGCAGTTTTGGGTTTGTTTGTTTTTTTTTGTTTGCTGCATTTTTGTGGTGACCACAAAGATGCAGCATGTCAATTTTTTTGCGTTTTTCCCTGCGTTTTTCACCCATTGAATGTAATGGAAAAAAACGCACATATAAAATAACATGCTTTTTTAATGCGTTTTTTTCATAGATGCGTTTTTGTGCGTTTTTTTTTTTTTTTTGGGTCTAGCAAAAAAAAACGCAGCGTGCGCACATAGCCTAATAGTTCTTTAGTGCACTTGCTACCACTCGGTAACCATTCTGGAGACCACAAACTGGGAATCTAACCTGTCAATACTTTGTGGGATTCAAGGGTGAAGAAACGTGACATCAGAGAGGAAGTTTAGACTTCAGTTTGGAAGCTGGTTTGTCATTAGGCACATCATTGGGAGCTACGTTTTTGCCTCCAATCTTCAGGAGTCATAACTTTTTTTTTTTTTTTTATACTTACATGTTTGTATGAGGCCTGGCTTACTGGAGAAATCTTATTTTTCGAGAGCATTGTTTATGGGATTACATATAAATCACTGTATTGTGGGTATGTATGTTTACATAGATATATGTGAGTGGGTGTGTAAATAATATAAAATAATGAACAAAGTCATGTGTATGCCTAGTATGTGTAGGCTTTTTATTGTTATGAATATGTACACGCCCTTAGAGAAAGCCACGGCAAAACGCGTCAGGGTGTCCCATAGGTAAGGCTTTGTTAATATGTTGTAATGTGGCACATTTTGTATGCTGTACCTGGCAATCTTTACATAGCAATCTATCAGGTTGGTGATATATTGTTATAGATCACCTACTGCAATTTTTATTTAATTTTTTTTTTTTTCCTTATATTAATTTCTGATACTTTTTTTTTTTTTCTTTTTTTATGAATATCACATGCTGATGGCAACAAAATATATATATCAGAAGCTATCAGTAATATTTATGTGTTCTGGAATAGCTTTTTCATGCATAACTGCTGTGCACCTGTTTTTAGATATATTTAATATATTTTTTTATTTTTCAATAAAGATGATTTCTTGTTAAACCAATGTCAGTGTAGTCTTTATAGGTTTATATGTTACGAATATGTACTAAAATGCACTTATTAAATAAATAAAACAATTTGGGGGGGTCAGGACTTTTTTCTTAAAGAGCTATTTATGTAATATGTCCCCCAAGAGATAATGAAAGTGCTCCCAAGCCCAAGATAACATTTGGATTTCATCTTTTTTGGTGTGTGTGTGTGTGTTATGTATATGTGTATATATCCTCGCGATCACCACCCTACGTCTAGATTCTTTTGGATAATGCGTCCTTCATCATCCACATAGTGTCTTCCATTACGCTCCTGCGCACTTCTCTGTGCCCAGCTGAGCGCAGAGTTAAACGCTCTAATGCGCAGGTGCAGGGAAAGGTCAATGACTGCCCACACATCCACACTACAATATTTTGATTTGCCCTCAATAGGACAGAGAGAAGTGTGTGTGCACAGGTGAGTAAAGGAGGACACTGTTGATGACATAGAATGCATCATATGAAGAAACAGAAGTTCCATGCGGCACACAATCGAAAGTGCACGTGTCCAAGCAAGGCATCAACAGTATAACTAATACAAAGGACCGGCACTCGAAATCTTCTGGAATATTTTTAGACTTTATTCCATCATATCATACAGGCGTAAAATAACGCGTTTCGGCTAATAGTCAGCCTTTTCTTTATCGTTCCTTTGGGAGACCCAGACCATGGGTGTTTAGCTTCTGCCTCCGGAGGACACACAAAGTACTACACTTAAAAGTGTAGCTCCTCCCTCTGAGCTTATACACCCCCTGACAAGCAGACTCAGCCAGTTTATCGCTTTGTGTTCAGGAGGCGTACATCCACACATGCATTCTCATCTGATTTGTTTGATTTTTGGAAAGAGTTTGAAGAAAACCGGGTCAACGTCTGGACTCCCGGCATGTCCCTTCTCACCCCACTGTGTCGGTGGTGTTGTTAAGGTTGATTTCCAAGGCTGGAGCCTTACATGCCGCGCTCCTTCACCATCCCTCATGGGCTCTGGCTTGAAGTGGGAGCCAGCACGGTCTCCATGCCTAGCAGGAGACCGGTCTCCATCCGCAGCCCTTCAGGACCCTGCTGGACCGGAGCACTCATCCCCAGGGACTTGACCCTGCGTCTCAGTAAGCTAAGTACCTGAGACGTTTATATATTGGGGGTCCCTGTACTTTATTGTTGTGGCAGAGTGTGCTTATTATGTGTTCTGACATTTCCGGCGGGTTCTCTGGCTGTCGCCTGAGAACCGCGCCGATGGTGCCTGCGCGCCGGCCGCACCGATCAAATCTAGGCCCCGGCTTCGCCGGAGGCCTAGTTTCGGTTTCACTGCCCTCGCATGTCACTCATGCAGATGGACAGGCTCGGCTCCGCCCGGCGGCCGTTCTGTACAGGGGAGGGACACTCCCCACTGCAGTGTGTGTCCCCTCCCCTGTAGGTCTCTGTGGCCCTCCAGATCCCGCTCCTCAAGCAAGTCCCGCCCCCTCTCTTTGCTCCGGTGGCCATTTTCTCAGCGTTCTCTCTGCGATCAGTCATTGCAGCGCTGGTCTGCAGCATCTCTGCTGAGGTGCTGTACTTGGGGGTCCGGGCTTCGGGATCTGGAGGGCACACAACACCACTCCAGCGGTCTGGTAAGCCACAACCGGTCTCCAGTTGTGGATCTCTGATTATACTCTCTGGGGTTCATTCTCTGGCAGAGCCCCCACTCCAGCAGCATGTCTCACACGAGGAGCAAGGCTCCAAAGCTTTATTCAGTATGCACTGCATGTAAGCTCCTGCTGCCTGAACCGAGCATCTTCCCACATTGTGATGCCTGCTCTAACCTGGCGGTGCCTCAGCCTGGAGTCTCACCCCCAGTGGTCTCTCAGGCTGCTCCTGCTCCTGTGGCTGAACCCCCGGCTTGGGTAGAATCTTTTTCTAGGTCTATCTCCCAGTCTTTTGCTGACTCCATGGGACTTCTGTCCAGGACTTTGCTGAACATGCATCAGCCCCCTTCACAGGGTGCCTCTGCTGCTAGGGGTCTCTCAGGACCGGAGCTCACAGAGGATTCATCATCTGGTCCCAGACCCCGTCCTCCTAAGAAGAGACGCAGGGTTCCCTCTCCTTACTCGTCCCGCGGCTCTGATTCAGGAGCTGACTCGCAGGACGAGGAGGATGCCTTTACGGGGGGCTCGGAGGTTAACTCCATGAACCCCATTGATCTGTCCGAAAGTGACTCAGATGTTAGTGATTTGATTGCTTCCATTAATTCTGTACTGGATCTCAATCCGCCAGTATCAGAGGAGCAACCCTCTCTGGCAGAAAAGCACCAGTTTACCTCGCCTAAGAGAGTAAAGAGTGTTCTTTAACCACTCCAGTTTTCAGGCCGCTGTGACCAAGCCCAGGGCCTGTCCTGACAAACGCTTCCCAAAGCGTGGTTCTGATGACCGCTTTCCCTTTCCACCTGAGGTGGTCAAGGAGTGGGCTCATTCCCCAAAGGTAGACCCCCCGGTGTCTAGACTGTCAGCCCGGACCGTTGTGTCGGTGGCTGATGGCACCTCCCTTAAGGATTCCACTGACCGCCAGATTGACCTTCTGGCCAAACCCGTATATGAAGCGGCAGGGGCCTCGTTCTCCCCGACTTTTGCAGCAGTGTGGGCTCTCAAAGCCATCTCTGCTTCTCTAGAGGGGATGCATTCCCTCGCATGGGAATCTATGCCCGAAATGGTTACCTTAACTTCCCAAGCTTCAGCTTTTTCATCCTATGCCATGTCTGCCATGCTGGAGGCTTCTCACCGCACTGCGGTGGCTTCGGCTAATTCCCTCGCTATCCGCAGGATCTTGTGGCTTCGAGAGTGGAAGGCAGATGCTTCTTCAAAGAAGTACCTTGCTGGGCTCCCTTTTGCTGGGTCCCGGCTGTTCGGTGAACAGCTGGATGAAATTATTAAGGAAGCTACTGGCGGGAAGAGTACTTCCATGCCACAAACCAAAACCAGGAAACCTGTCCAGGGCAGGAATCAGTCGAGGTTTCGTTCCTTTCGTTCCTCCAACTGGTCATCCTCTAAGCCCTCGGCCTCGTCCACTAACTCAGCCAAGGACCAGAAATCCAACTGGCGCCCAAAAGCGCGTCCACAGAAGACCGCAGGAGGTGCTGCCGCCAAGGCAGCCTCCTCGTGATTATCTGTCCGCGCCAGCAACGTCCTTAGTCGGTGGCAGGCTCTCCCACTTTGGCGACGCGTGGTTTCAACATGTCTCCGATCAGTGGGTGAGGGATATCATCCCCCACGGCTACAGGATAGAATTCTCTTCCAGCCCGCCAAACAGATTTTTTCTCTCAACTCCCCCCTGCTCCAAGGCCGCCGCCTTCTCACAGGCTGTGGCATCCTTGCAGGCCAACGGAGTAATTGTACCGGTTCCCGCCCGGGAACGGTTCAGAGGTTTCTACTCAAATCTCTTCCTAGTTCCCAAAAAGCACAGGGTGGATAGAGAAGTCGGGTTAAATGCTGCGCTAGAAACCACAAATCCAGGAGATGTAATGAATTCTTTCCTTTATTAACACAGGTCAATGCGTTTCAAAGGCATCTCCGCCTTCTTCATCAGGACAAAGAAAGAAACAAACTGTTTCTTCTTTGTCCTGATGAAGAAGGCGGAGATGCCTTTGAAACGCGTTGACCTGTGTTAATAAAGGAAAGAATTCATTACATCTCCTGGATTTGTGGTTTCTAGCGCAGCATTTAACCCGACTTCTCTATCCACCCTGTGATTTTTACTGCATCATCGGGGCTGCGGCTGACCATTCTCTGCAAATATTTTTGCTATATGCCTACAAAGGAGTTGTGCCTGTCACAACTCAAACAGGTGAGTACCTGTCTTATCTCTTACACCCATCTGTATATCAGATAAAACCCTATTTGCGCTTCTTGTTTCCACAGCTTTGTTTGATAGTTCCCAAAAAGGACGGTTCCTTCCGGCCCATCCTGGATCTCAAGATTCTCAACAAGCATGTTCAGGTGCGGCATTTTCGCATGGAGTCTCTGCGATCAGTCATTGCCTCAATGACCCAAGGGGATTTCCTGGCATCCATCGACATCAGAGATGCCGATCTGCATGTGCCAATTGCAGTTTCACACCAGCGTTGGCTACGTTTTGCAATCGGAGAAGATCATTTCCAATTCGTGGCTCTCCCCTTCGGGTTGGCCACAGCTCCTCGGGTGTTCACCAAGGTCATGGCAGCAGTGATTGCGGTCTTGCACCTACAGGGGTTGGCAGTGATCCCTTACCTGGACGACCTTCTAGTCAAGGCTTCATCCAGCGTGGACTGTCAGCGGAGTGTCTCGCTCACTCTCGCCATTCTAGCCCAATTCGGGTGGCTTGTCAATCTTCCCAAATCCACTCTGACTCCGACCCAGAGTCTCATGTACCTAGGGATGCAGTTCGAGACTTTGCCGGCACTTGTGAAGTTGCCCTTAGTCAAACAGCAGTCCCTCCAACTGACGGTGCGCTCTCTGCTGAGGCCCCGCCGTTATTCCCTCAGGCGCCTGATGCAGGTGCTGGGTCAAATGGTGGCGTCAATGGAGGCTGTTCCCTTTGCCCAGTTCCATCTGCGTCCCCTGCAGCTGGACATTCTCCGCTGTTGGGACAAGCGGCCTTCCTCCTTGCACAGGTTAGTGGCTCTGTCGCCACAGACCAGGAGCTCTCTTCAGTGGTGGCTTCGGCCCCTCTCTCTGTCCCAGGGGCGCTCCTTCCTGGCTCCGTCCTGGGTGATCCTCACCACGGATGCCAGTCTATCCGGCTGGGGAGCGGTATGTCTCCACCACCGAGCGCAGGGCACTTGGACTCCGTCCGAGTCAGCCCTTTCGATCAATGTGCTGGAAACCAGAGCCGTGCTTCTGGCTCTCCTAGCTTTTCACCATCTGCTGGCGGGCAGGCACATCCGAGTCCAGTCAGACAACGCGACAGCGGTTGCCTACATCAATCACCAAGGCGGGACACGCAGCCGCCTGGCAATGTTGGAGGTACAACGCATCCTTCAATGGGCGGAGGACTCAAAGTCCACCATATCCGCAGTCCACATCCCAGGCGTGGAAAACTGGGAGGCAGATTATCTCAGCCGTCAAACCGTGGACAGTGGCGAGTGGTCCCTGCACCCGGCAGTTTTTCAGTCAATCTGCCGCAAATGGGGCACTCCGGACGTGGATCTAATGGCATCCCGTCACAACAACAAAGTTCCTGTTTATGTGGCTCGCTCCCACGATCCTCAGGCATTCGCCGCGGACGCTCTGGTGCAAGACTGGTCCCAGTTTCGTCTGTCCTACGTGTTTCCCCCTCTAGCTCTCTTGCCCAGAGTCCTGCGCAAGACCAGAATGGAGGGCCGTCGAGTCATCCTCATTGCACCGGACTGGCCCAGGCGAGCTTGGTACCCAGACCTGCTCCATCTGTCCGTAGAGGTGCCGTGGCATCTCCCGGACCGTCCAGACCTTCTCTCACAAGGTCCGTTTTTCCGCCTGAATTCTGCGGCTCTCATATTGACGGCGTGGCTCTTGAGTCCTGGATCTTGACGGCTTCTGGTATTCCTCCTGAAGTCATCTCCACTATGACTCGGGCCCGTAAGTCTTCCTCCGCCAAGATCTATCACAGGACTTGGAAAATTTTCCTGTCCTGGTGTCGCTCGTCCGGCCATCCTCCTTGGCCATTCTCCTTGCCGACCCTTCTGTCTTTTCTACAGTCCGGTCTGCAGCTGGGACTGTCCCTCAACTCTCTCAAGGGACAAGTCTCAGCTCTGTCAGTGCTGTTCCAGCGGCTTCTCGCCCGGCTGGCTCAGGTCCGCACCTTCATGCAGGGCGCGTCTCACATCATTCCGCCTTACCGGCGGCCCTTGGATCCCTGGGACCTTAATTTGGTTCTCACGGTTTTGCAGAAACCCCCCTTTGAGCCTCTTAGGGAGGTTTCTTTGTTTCGTCTTTCACAGAAAGTGGTCTTTCTGGTGGCCATAACTTCCCTCAGGAGAGTCTCCGATTTGGCTGCGCTCTCTTCGGAGTCACCTTTTTTGGTTTTTCATCAAGACAAGGTGGTTCTCCGTCCGACTCCGGACTTTCTTGGTCTCTCCTTTCCACCTTAACCAGGACATTACCCTACCTTCCTTTTGTCCGGCTCCTGTTCATCGCTTTGAAAAAGCGCTGCATACTCTGGATCTGGTGCGTGCTCTCCGGATCTATCTGTCTCGCAACGCTACTCTTAGGCGGTGCACTTCTCTTTTTGTGCTAACCACAGGTCGGCGCAAGGGCCTCTCTGCTTCTAAACCGACCTTATCCCGTTGGATTAGGTCGACCATTTCGGACGCCTACCAGTGTTCTCAGGTGCCTCCCCCGCCGGGGATCAGGGCACACTCGACCAGAGCTGTCGGTGCCTCTTGGGCTTTCAGGCACCAGGCTACGGCTCAACAAGTCTGTCAGGCTGCCACTTGGACTAGCCTGCATACCTTTTCAAAGCACTACCAAGTGCATGCTCATGCTTCGGCAGATGCGAGCTTGGGCAGACGCATCCTTCAAGCGGCTGTCGCCCATTTGTGAAGTTAGGTTATGCCTACTTCTTAGTTTTCTGTTTATTTCCCACCCAGGGACAGCTTTGAGACGTCCCATGGTCTGGGTCTCCCAAAGGAACGATAAAGAAAAAGAGAATTTTGTTTACTTACCGTAAATTCTTTTTCTTATAGTTCCGTATTGGGAGACCCAGCTCCCTCCCTGTTGCCTGTTGGCAATTTCTTGTTCTGCGTGTTATCACCGACTGTTGTCGTGGACAGAGTCTCCGGTTGTTCCGGTTCTTGCTCTGTTTTTACTTGTGGGTGGCTATTCTCCTTCAGCTTTTGCACTAAACTGGCTGAGTCTGCTCGTCAGGGGGTGTATAAGCTCAGAGACAGGCTGTTGTTTAACTATAGTTTTCTTATATGTTTAATTCCGTTGTAATGGTGATTGAACCATCATCTTAGTGAATCTGCTTGTTTTTGATTTAAGTGAAATGAGACACATATATGGAAATTTGAGTAACATAATTTAACTAATTAATTTAATATGCAGATGAGATAGGTGGGTCAGTCACAAAGGAAGTAATCCACTAATTGTTTGTATATATATGTGTGTGCATTCATTCAATCTATAGATGTGAAAAAGGCTCACTATTAGCCGAAACGCGTTATTTTACGCCTGTATGATATGATATGTAATAAAGTATAAAAATATTCCAGAAGATTTGGAGTGCCGGTCCTTTGTATTAGTTATAGAATGCATCATATACACCAAGCAAGACAGAGGACAGTGATCGCAAAGATAGTGGAAGCGCCAGATCAAAACCAGCAACGCAACTATTGAAAGGGACCGTCGAGCAGGTGAGTAGGTAACAGATTCCCTTTAAGGCCTTGTGCGCACTAGACAGAATTTCCCACGTTTACCCGCGGATTTGCTGCATGTTTCGCTGCAGAAAATGTTCATAACATCTCTGCAGTGATTCACCAGCAAATCCTATGGTGAAAAAAAAATGCTGTACGCGCTAGGCGGATTTTGACAGCTGCATGTTTTGCTGCGGGATTTCTGCAGCAAAAACAATTGCATGTCACTTCTTTTCCGCAGGTAGCTGCGAGACTGGCTACCGGAGGAATCTCCAGTTATGCCAGGCCTGGATTCCGTTACCTGAACTAAACTCCGGAGCTGTCACCTGAGCTCCGGAGTGCAGCGTAGACTAAACTGCAAGCGCCGAGTGATTGATTCCCCAGCAATTGCAGTTTAGTTCAGGCTGGGCTGATCTCCGGAGCTCAGGTGACGGCTGTAGAGAGGCCGGGCTGCACTCCGGAGCTGTCATCTGAGCTCCGGAGATCAGCCCGGCCTGAACTAAACTGCAATCGCCAGGGAATCAATCACTCGGCGCTTGCAGTTTAGTCTAGGCTGCACTCCGGAGCTCAGGTGAGAGCTCCGGAGTTCAGTGCAGGTAACCACGGACAGGCCTGGTATTACTGGAGATTCCTCCAGTAGCCAGTCCGATGCTGGCTGCGGCATTTCCGCAACAAATCCGCAGCAAAACGCAACAAACCACATGCGGATTTGGATGCAGATTTCGGTGCGGTATTTTCCCGCAGGTGCGGAAATCTTACTGAGCCTCCGGAATTTTCTTAAGAAAATTCATTTTGCACATCGCTCATGTCCTGTGGCGCTAACCTGTGCCTATAACCGAAGACTGGAAGTCAGAAGTTATGTCACAAGCTCCCAATGCATCTCTGAAAACCAGAACGAGGTGCGTGTATTGATTTGTGACCTCCAGCGCTCTCCAAGAACAGTAGAGCTGCTGGCAGGTCACAAATTGCCAGAGGCCGACCAGAGTGACGCTGGAAACTGATTAAGATGGTAGTAGGTGAGCATAGTACAGGGGACAGGAGGACTTACATTTAAAGCATGACTCCAGCTGTGAAATAAACAAAAAAAAACCAACACTGGAGTGGTGCTTTAAATACATGTTTATTATTGCCAATTTCCCCTGTAACTGGGGCTGCCATATTAGCAAACTCAGTACCCGGCAGCATCTGCTCCCTATTGGCCCCCAGCGTCGCATGATCACAAGGATGGGATGTGGAAGCGCTGTTATACAGCACTTGTTCAACTCTATATATCCAGCAATTGTGAAGGCACAAATGGTGGAAAATCTTTTCCGTGGGGGGGGTCCGGCCAGCCAGTTCTATGCTTCTACAGCTGCACAATATTCATGCAGTGACTTTCTAAAACATTATTGGTTCTGACTGTCTCTATATATTACGACATTGGGTGGTCTGCAAACACTTAAATGGGAACTCCATTATTACCTGCCGATACTGTAAAATAACAATCATAACTACTTGACTGCCCCCAGTCCTGATTACCGCTGCCTGTGTCCTCGTCAGGCTCCTTATCTTCTCTTTTATTGGGGGAGCATGGGACTGCTGCAGTCAATCAGTGCCCATTGATTGTTCACAGTGGTGACGTTCTGTCTGATCTAAGCGAGAAAACCTACTAGGACTCTCTCCTGGCTCAGACGACCTGTGACCACTGCAGCCAGTCGGTGGCGATTGCGTAAATCTGTAACATGACACGGCCAACAGAAAAGGAAGCTGGGACAACGATGAGGGAATGGCAGGGAGTATGTGTTTTTATTTCTGACCACCATGCACTGATTTGTAAAATGAAAAAAGTTGTGTATTTACTGAACTATTTTTTCATAACCTGCTTTTCGGTACAAAGCATAAATAACTTGTCTTTCTAATTTCTATTATCAGATGGAAAGCGAGAGCTGGTGCTAGAGAGCAACCCCAAGTGGGAAGCTTTGAGTGAAGTTCTGAAAGAGATTGAAGAAGAGAACAAGGACAGTGATGCTGTAGGAGGGCCGGGTAAGATCGCGGTCTGCAAAATCTGACGCTTTTATTTTATGTGCACATGCAGCTTGGAATGGATTAAATAGGTGACAAATGTGGAAGAGACCTACAACAGATAGGTTATGCTGCAAATATTATAGACAACAACATGGCCTCAACTCCCATTATACACACACAATATGCAGAAGCAGTGTGTGAAAAATTAAGTACCCTCCTACTGCTTCCACGAGAACTATAGGGAACAGGTCAGGTGCAATATGCACCTAGACCCACAGACAGTTCTGGGTACATATTGCTAATCCCTGCCTAACTGTCCCTGTACCTAGTAGTATACATAAAGAGATCTTTAGAAAAAGTGTTTCTAAAGATCCTTTATGAGATGCTAATGAGTGCTGGGATTAGTCGCAAGGGCTTTCAGTCTCCCGACTAGCCACCCTCTTACCATGTTAGCACGCCCACAGGGGAATGCTAATATGCTATTCAATGCCCCTTGCCCAGCGTCGTCAGCCATGACACATGTACCTGTGTCTGTTGTCACCGCCTCAGACGCCAGGTCCAGGGTCCGTGCACATGATCAGAAGTCCCAGCACTTACAGTCATGCACACTATGAAGTCGGGTGAACGTGTCCCGGATTCAGAGAGGTCTAGTGCACATGAGTGGAAGTGCCAGGACTTCTGATCATCCGCCTTGAGCCTAAACCCGGTGTATGAGGTGGTGACAAGGGACACAGGTAAGGGCTTCACTGCTGATAGCGCAAGGCAGTGGGCATTGAATAGCGTGTACACACGCCCCTGTGGGTGTGCTGACATGCTAAGAGGGTGGACTAGTCTGGGGACATAACGCCCTTGTGACTAGTCCCTGCACTCATTAGCATATAATAAAGGCTCTTTAGAAATACTTTTTTCTAAAGATCTCTATCTATGCTAATAGATACAGGGACGGTTAGGCAGGGAATAGAAATATGCAACCAGTACTGCTTGTAGATCTGGGTTTATAGGCGACCTGATAGGTTCCCTTTTAAATGGATCATGACATCAGAAAATGGCCTATTACCGTATTTTTCGCTTTATAAGACGCACCTGATTATAAGACGCACCCCCAAATTTGGTGAAGGAAAAAATAATTTATTTTTTTTTTAATGTTAAATGGGGTCCATCTTATAATGCCAGTGTCCGTCTAACAAATCATATAGGGTATATGTCCCTCATAGCCCCCCATCCTAAAATTAGCCCCCTTAATCTGGATATGGCCACCTTATATTGAATATAGCCCCCTTGTGCTGGCACACATTCCCCTGTGCCGCCTATTGCCCCCTATGGATTGCACACATTCCCCTGTGCTGCCTGTGGCCCCCTATGGGTTGCACACATTCCCCTGTGCTGCCTGTGGCCCCCTATGGGTTGCACACGTTCCCCTGTGCTGCCTATGGCCCCCTATGGATTGCACACGTTCCCCTGTGCTGCCTATGGCCCCCTATGGATTTCACATGTTCCCCTGTGCTGCCTATGGCCCCCTATGGATTGCACACGTTCCCCTGTGCTGCCTATGGCCCCCTATGGACTGCACACAGTCCCCTGTGCTGCCTATGGCCCCCTATGGATTGCATACGTTCCCCTGTGCTGCCTATGGCCCCCTATGGATTGCATACGTTCCTCTGTGCTGCCTATGGCCCCCTATGGATTGCATACATTCCCCTGTGCTGCCTATGCCCCCCTATGGATTGCACACATTCCCCTGTGTTAGATATCGCCCCCAGGCTGCTGCCCATAGTAAAATAAAACACTCTTTCCGTACTTCCTGCAGCGCTGAACTCCCTCCTGTCTCCCTCCGTGCTTCTGTTCCTCCACTTCCTGGTTCTTGGTGCCGGTCATGTGATCGGCACAGCAGAGTGAGATCTCTGCCTGCCTGATCACAGTGGAAGCAGGGACACCGGGGAGAAACGCTGGAGGAGGCAAGTAAAGCTTTTTTATTTTAGGATGAGCAGCAGCATAGGGGCCATATCTAACACAGGGGAGGCATGTGCCATCACAGTGGGACGCAGGCTCATATAATATGCACCGTTGCCCCAGCCCGTCACTGCGGTGCGGTTTCAGCACCACGGTGATGTACAGCGGCTGTGCATATTATATGAGCGGGAGCAGGAGATGTAACGCTGCCGCCCGCAGCGTTCACCTGCCCCCAGCAGTGCTCCAGAGCGTACCCTGCAGTGTATGTATATATGTATGTATGTATGTGTGTGTGTGTGTATATATATATATATATATATATATATATATATATATATATATATATATATATATATATATATATATATATATATATATATATAATAAATAATATACATATATACATATATATATATATATATATATATATATATATAAAAAGTATACATATATACACATATATATATAATGTGTATATATGTATATATGTATATTATTTATATATATATATATATATATATATATATATATATATATATATATATAATATATATCTATAATATATATATACACACACATCCCCTCCCCCCCGTATATTCGGCTTATAAGACGCTCCCCCTACTTTCCCCCAAAATTTGGGGGAACAAAATTGCGTCTTATAAAGCGAAAAATACAGTAATTTAATCTCAGTCTTCTGCAGGAAATTACGTGAGAATTACAATGAGATTTGTTGTTACACTGTGTGTAATTGTTTTGCTATAATTGTCAAGTAAAATCTTGCCTCAGTGAGTAGAAAAAAGTTACCCCGAGTTATTGGGGTGTTACAGTATACTGGCCGAGTCAGTGAGTCTCGATATGAAGAAACGTTTTTCTCTTTGATTGATTGATCGCTTCAGCCAGATAACTTCAGAGCTGACGTCTTTGAAATTACGCTCAGAACGCCTCTGTGATGTGCAGCGAGCTAAAGTGTATACGCCTCGCCAAGCTCAACGCCCTTAATGGAGTCCTGAGCCTAGAATATGCAAGTGTCCACACTAGATTTCAAAGACGACTGTGCTGATGTCACCTGGCGGGAGCGATTCGAGTGAAAGGATGTTTCTTTAGACCATGACTGTGACTTGGCCATTGTACGTGAAGACTCAAGCTATCGGTTTTCTACTTACAAAGGCAAGTTTATACTTAAGTATATCAAAACCACTACAAATATAGTTTAGCTACAAACAGTGTAATTATCATATACCTGCATGCAGGCATCTGGGATTAACTTACTAGGTAATATATTGATAATATTTTATTCATTTATATAGCGCTGTTAATTCCACAGTGCTTTACATACATTGGTAACACTGTCCCCATTGGGGCTCACAATCTAGAGTCCCTATCAGTATGTCTTTGGAGTGTGGGAGGAAACCGGAGTACCCGGAGGAAACCCACGCAAACACGGGGAGAACATACAAACTCCTTGCAGATAGTGTCCTTGGTGGGATTTGAACCCAGGACCCCAGCGCTGCAAGGCTGTAGTGCTAACCACTGAGCCACCGTGCCGCCCATTGATTATTGATGTCACGCTTCCTTTATGAGGGTAAGTAGCAGCCTTTTGCTCATAATCAAATGCCCTTGATTGTTAATTAGCAAGTGATGTCTGTACAGAGTAGTGTAAATAAGTGGTGCTATATACACAAGTAAATAAATAAGTATGACCATCTCTTTTCATGGCTGTGTTCACACAATTTTTGCCTCAATCAAGGTACAACGGCAACCTTTTTGCCTTGATTTTGGAAAATTGTGCCAAAACTGTGTGTTTTGCACTGTGGCCATAACGTATGAGCGTAGAAGAAGCAGTTTGCTGGTCTGGAGCACTCGGACATGTGTTAACACAATGCCGAGGACAAATGATATCAGTAATGATCTCAGAAATAATTGTTGCTCCCATCAGTCCAGGAAGGACTATCAGGCCATTTCAAAACAATTTGGATTCCATGATATTACATTCAAAAAGATTATTCACAAGTAGAAACATTCAGGGTAGTTGATAATCCTCTCAAGGATTAATGTCTCAGTAAACTCACCCCAAAGTCAGACTAAGCAATGCTCAGAGAAATTGCAAAAAAAAAACAAGAGCTACAGCTCAGGCTCTAAAGGCCTCAGCTTGTAAAATATTCAAGCTGAGGCCTTTAGAGCCAAAGCTGTATCTCTTGGGTTTTTTGGAATTACTTTTGAGCATTGCCTAGTATGACCTTGGGGTGAGCTTCCAGGGACATTAAAGGGGACGTGTCAGCTGCAATATGCACCCAGCAACACGAGCAATTCTGTGTGCATATTTCCAAACCCTGCCTAACTGTCCCTGTATCTAGTAGCATAGATGAAGAGATCTTTAGAAAACGTATTTCTAAAGATCCTTCATGATATGCTAATGAGCGCAGGGACTAGTCGCAAGGGCGTTATTTCCCCCAACTAGTCCGTCCTCTTAGCATGTTAGCATGCCCACAGAAGCATCCCACAGGGGAAGTCCCAGCACTTCTGGTCATGCGCACTATGAAGCAGGTGTACACGTCCCGGCTTCAGAGAGGTCTAGTGCGTATGACTGGAAGTGCAATGACTTTTGATCATGCACACTGACCCTACACTAGCGTTCTGAAGCGGTGACAACAGACACAGGTACACCGGTCGCCACCGATGATGCTGGGCATTGAATAGCATGTTAGCAGACCCCTGTGGGCTTGCTAAGAGGGCGAGACTAGTGGGGGAAATAACACCCTTGTGACTAGTCACTGCGCTCATTAGCATATCATAAAAGATCTTTGAAATACTTTTTCTAAAGATCTATAAATCTAAAGATTTATCTATGCTGCTAGATACAGGGACAGTTAGACAGGGATTAGCAATGTGGTTCTGGGTGCATATTGCACCTGACAGGTTCCCTTTAATTCTTGGGAAGATTAGCAACTATCCTGAATGTTTTCCACTTGTGAATAATTTTTTCACTGTAAAATGATTGAGTCCGACTTGGCAGCCTGGGTAAAGTTTGCAATGGTGCATCTGAGCAAGCTGCAGCACCTCTAGAACAATGTCTTTTGGGCAGATGAGACTAAAGTCGATATTTGGCCATAATGCGCTGCACCATGTTTGGTAAAAGCCAAACACACTGTATTGGCACAAACCTCTCATACTAACAGTCAAGCATGGTGGTGGCGGGGTGATGAGTTGGACTTTTTTTTAGCCACAAGTTATTCAACCCAATTTGAAGATTAGAGCTTATTAGCAAAGTTTCTGCATTTCCAATTTTCATGTGACTCTTAGGGGTATTTTCCCTAGAGTTTACTATTTAAACTCTTGGAAAGTGCATCCATATATTAAGGTTTGAGAACCTAATATACTACGAAATCCTAAAATCGTTCCTCCTTTTATTGTGTCCTCGCACTGCAGTTTTCAGAAACTGTTTCCTTCTTAAGTGAATTCTCTATTCTGACATCTGGCACTAAGACTAAGGCGGGCTTTGCACGTTGCAACATCGGTAACTATGTGTTACCGATGCTGCAGCGATAGTCCCGCCCCCGTCGCACGTTAGATATATAGTGAAAGCTGTCGTAGCGATTATTATCGCTACGGCAGCTTTACACGCACATACCTGCCGTGCGACGTCCCTCTGGCCGGCGACCCGCCTCCTTCCTTAGGGGGGCGGGTCGTGTGGCGTCACAGTGACGTCACACGGCAGGCGGCCAATTGAAGTGGAGGGGCGGAGATGAGCAGGATGTAAACATCCCGCCCACCTCCGTCCTTCTCATTGCAGCCGGGAGGCAGGTAAGGTGAAGTTCCTCGCTCCTGCGGCTTCACACACAGCGATGTGTGCGGCCGCAGGAACGAGGAACTACATCGTACCTGTCGCTCCCCCGGCATTATGGAAATGTCGGAGGCTGCAGCGATGATACGATGACGACGATTTTGCGCTCGTTCATCGTATCATCTAGGATTTACACACTATGACATCGCAAGTGACGCCGGATGTGCGTCACTTTCGATTTGACCCCACCGACATCGCACCTGCGATGTCGTAGTGTGCAAAGCCCGCCTAACAGTGAGAAGTTATATTTTTAGCATTAACCTGACAGAGTGTTATGAAGTGCAAGATCGCATATCCGCCTTCTTCTGGCATGTTTTCCCAAGGAGCGGTGCATTATTTGTTTAAATATCTGCAATCAAGATCAGTCCCATTAAACCAGATTGAGAATAAGACCGAATTTCTGTAATTATGTGCTCCACCTCTGATCTGTCTTGGAGGTTATGGCTGACATGCCTATGGTATCTTTGGATCTCGTTTCTGTTCAGTATGTACTCAGATTTGTTGCATAAAAGATTTATTGTGGGAATTGGGAAATCCAGAATCCGAAGCAAATTACAGACGTTTTTGCACAGGAGCATCGGTGGGTGACTGTAGTTGTGGGGTTTTCTTCTTTGTTTTGTTTTTTAATGCTTTGCTGCTTTTCAGAAATCAAATCAACAAGCAAATCGGCATCAAAATCTGCACTGTTTTTTGTTTTGTTTTTTTTATTTTCCTGCAGGATTATGTGTATTTGCTCTGACCAACAGCAATTTATCTAGATGAGAAGTATCAAAAATGTTCATGACCTCACAAAAGATTTTCTCATTTTAAGATGACACAAACATCTCACGGAGTCAGTGGGGCTATTCACATCTGTTTTTTCCACTGACCCATGTGACCGACCTGAAACAAAAAAAAAATAATAAACCCCCACATTTCGTATTGTCCATTTTTGCAAATCGTACTTAAAGTGCTACTCCAGCATTTTATTTTGTTTATAGCGCTGGAGTGGCGCTTTAAATCTAAGCCCCATGTGCTATACTCGCCTTCCAGCGGCTTTACCTTTCACCGACGCCTCTCCAGTCTTGTGGCACCATCTTGTGACAGTAACTTCTGACTGTCTGGAAGTCAGAAGTTATATCACAATGTTAATTCATGTCTATGAGAGCCAAAATGAGGCTTTCATAGAGATGCATTGAAGAGTGATCTACAGAGCACTCCATGAAATACTGTAGCAGCCACTGGTCACAAATTTCCAAAGCCTGATGGAGAGGCAGAGGTTGAAGTCACAAGGAGGTGAGTATCAGAAAGTTGTTAGGGGACTTGCTTTTTTTTTTTTTTTTTTTTTTGCACCACTCCAGCTGTGCAATAAAAAAAAACACGCCGAAGTGGTGCTTTATGTTCAAAGAAACACTTCCATCAACATTTTTTATCATCTTAATATATTGCAATCATATTATATAGCACTGTGTACTTACACTTGCTCATTTTGCCTTTCTACCCAGTTAAAGCCTCTCTTTTTCCATTAGGTATATGTCAACACAAGATTAAAAACTGACTAGCTGAATCCTTCTAAGCTCTATGTAGAAACAGGAAGTCTCTTTTCCTTGTGAGTCATCACTACAAAGTCTCTGGCAATGGGAAGGAGCTGAGCAGCTGGGTTGGGTAATGATTCATACAGGGACAAGAGACTTCCTCTTTCTACATAGAGCAGAGAAAAGAGAAGAATTAACTGGGTAGAATGGCAAAATGAGAACTTTTAAATGCACAGTGCTATATAATATGGTGATTGCAATAAGATAAAACTTTGATGGGAGTGCTTCTTTAACTATTAGTCTGTATGGGGAAAAAATTATGAACTGCACACTGAAGCTACACGTATACTGCTATTCACGGAAACAAAAACATCACCAGAATGAAGGTGGATACAGCTGTAGTTTCTATTTCCCAGCCAGCTGAAGGAAGGGTGGCCAGAAATGGAGAACTATTGATTATCTCCAAGCACTATGGGTAGCAGTAGCATTACCAAGAGGAGAGTGCTCAAACAGCATGGCGAAATAAAAAATATATTACAAAATGTACATACATAAGATGCAATCATTATATTGGTTATTTGCTCTTCACATTTGAGAAAAAAGTGAAATACTCCAGTATATTTCAAACTGGTAAAACTCTTATAGGAAATGTATTCACATTTGTCGCCTTCCAATTTCTAAATTGGATTTGGTCATTCTTTGTAATATATTTGTCGTTTTCTTCCTTTTTCAGGCCGAGTGCTGATTTGCGCCAGTGATGACCGTACCTGTGCCCAGCTAAGAGAATATATTGCAGTGGGGGCTGAAGCGCTGTTGATGAGACTATACAACAAAACCTTTGGGAAGGACGAGAAAGCTGCTGAATTGTGGCTGAAAAACCGAAAAGCTGGCAAGAAAAAGGATCTGGGTGCAAGTGGGAAAAACGCTCGGGCAAAAAAGGCTAAAGAAGGAACAAGTAAACAGAAAAAAAATGCAAAGACGACAGAACTGACTTTAACCCAGATGATAGGGAAAGGTGGAGAAGATGAGGTGGGGAAAGATCAGGAAGACCTGTTTAGGCCGGAAAGTGAGAGCAGTATCGAAGAGCCGAAATATGAAGACCTTCAGTTGAACTTGCCTTCAGACTGTTATTACGGCATCTTAAAGGAGCCCCTCACTGTCATCCATCCTTTGCAAGGCTGCACTGACCCTTATGCACTTACCAGGGTGCTGCACGAAGTGGATCCAAGATACGTGGTCTTATATGATGCAGAGCTCAGCTTTGTGCGACAGCTCGAGATATACCGGGCAAGCAAGCAGAAGACATTGAGGTGTGTATGAGACAAAAACGATCAAGACAATTGTGAATACTTATTGTGGCCAAACAGTTCTTGAAAGTCCAACAGACCATGTATTGACCGACATCCATTGTGCAGGGTATATGGAAATGAGCAGTCTTCTATAGGTTTGCTGCTTGCTAGAATACTCCATAGTTCACGCTGATGACATCCTTTTGGACAGAAAAGGGAATTACAGCTCATTTTGGGCATAGGTGGAGTTTTGGGTTCTTTAAGAGTTATTCTCTACATTCCTTATAAATACGGTAGTTAAAATTGCAAAATACTTGTTAAAACCAGCAATATACTTGTAATTAAACATCCTTTCCATTCTTAGGAAAAGAGGGATTTTTAATTGTATAGTTTACTGCAGGTTGCCTAGGTTACCGACCACCTTTGCAGTTTTAGCGGCAGCAGGTGTCTTAGTACAAGAGCCTAGCGCTGGCAAATCTTTTTGTTAAAGGGACTCTGCAGGTGTTTGCAATGTAATCTGCAAACCGAGAATTCATCCCTGGGTGTCTTATCTTAGTCTGCTTTTTTTTCCTGAGATGTTAGTTTAAAGCTGGGGTCACACATAGCGACGCAGCAGCGATCACGACGGGCGACCTGACCTTATCAGGATCGCTGCTGCGTCATTACATGGTCGCTGGTGAGCTGTAAAACAGGCAGATCTCACCAGTGACCAGCCCCCCAGCCAGCAGCGACGCGTGGAAGTGATGCTGCGCTTGGTAACTAAGGTAAATATCGGGTAACCAAGGAAAGCACTTCTCTTGGTTACCCGATATTTCCTTACTTACTAGCGTCCGCCGCTCTCACGCTGCCAGTGCCGGCTCCCTGTTCCTTGCACTCCTAGCCAGAGTACACATCGGGTTAATTACCCGAACCCGATGTGTACTCCAGCTACGTGTGCAGGGAGCAGGGAGCCAGCACTGGCAGCGTGAGAGGGGCGGACGCTAGTAACTAAGGTAAATATCGGGTAACCACCTTGGTTACCCGATGTTTACCTTGGTTACAGCTTACCGCAGGCTGCCAGAAGCAGTCTCCCTGCTCACTTCAGTTTGTCGCTCTCTCGCTGTCACACACAGCGATGTGTGCTTCACAGTGGGAGAGCAACGTCCAAAAAATGAAGCAGGACATTCAGCAACGACCGATGACCTCACAGCAGGGGCCAGCTTGTTGCTGGATGTCAAACACAGCGACGGGACGTCGCTGCTTCGTCACAGAAAATGGTGACTTAGCAGCGACGTGGTTGTCGCTGTCGCTGTGTGTGACACCACCTTAAGCATCTTATCCTTATCATTAGTGGGTTTCAGCAGCCCATGAGCTCCAGTCCAACTCCACCCCCCTCTGTGATTTAGCAGCTTCTGTCTATGGAAATGTGCACTGAAAGCCTGGTGTGGGCAAGGACAGCTCTTCCGGCTCTGCTACATGCAAAATTTAAAATCTTTCAGTGTTAGAACACCTGCACACAGTAATCTAAGTGATACATCGTTGAACTTGGGACCTCTTTGTCTACATCATGCTGCTCTTGGATGAGGTAGCAAAAACTGTTGACAGATTTCCTTTAAGAGCTTGCAAGTGCTGCTCTGAAGCTACACTTTCAGATCTCCGTATCCTGACAGCTTAATTTTCCCTGCAAAGGCAAAACTATGCCTTTGCTTGCAGCATGAGAGAGCGAACGGTTGTGACCAGTTGAAATGTACTGCAGGTCCGAACTGTGAATCTTCAGGAATGCAAAAAAACAAAACAAAAACAAAAAACGGAAAGCTGGGAAGCATGGGAGCAGTACACTACTGAAGACTGAACATGAGATCACCCTTTATGTACATTTACTATTATTATTATTGTTTGTATTGTTGTTATTGTTGTTTGTATTGTTATTATTGTCGTTATTGTTTGTATTGTTAATATTGTTACTGTTTGTATTGTTGTGGTTGTTTGTATTGTTGTTGTTTGTATTGTTGTTTGTATTGTTTTTGTTGAGGTTTATATTGTATTTTTCCATCTTTATATTTCCCAATTCTAGAGTTTATTTTCTGATCTATGGTGGATCCACAGAAGAGCAGAGATACCTCACTTCACTCAGGAAGGAAAAAGAAGCCTTTGAGCAGCTGATTAGGTAATACCAAGACAATTAACAAAGGAAAACTTGTCTGAGGCCAAAGTAAATGGAGATATTGGAAAGTGTTAAAATCTCTGGCTGAGGCCCACTCGCTAAATTCATGAAACTGCATTTAATTTATTGTTGCTGTCTAATATAGAACAGTTGTGCCTTCCTGCCAGCGTGTGTCACTATTCAAATGATTTCCATAGAAAAGGTATTACTGTGCGTAAAGTGCTCTGTGTACTGACGGTATATGGAGTGCATAGCGTAATATCACTAAGCAATGTGAGAACGCTGATTTTAAAGTGGTAAAATAATCAATGCATGTCTTATATTTCTGTTGAAAACTAAGTTATAATCAGGCCTTGTAATCCAATATAATTGCCACTATAACCTATTATTTTGGGAATTATGTGTAAACTAACCATAAGTCAGTTTAATAGCGGGGCATTTTTACTTTTTTTGGGGTTATGTGAAAATACACGGGTTTTTTGTTTTGAGCATTAAGAGGAAAGTAAGAAACTAAAGGACCTATTAGACAGGAAAAAATGTTAATGATGGCAATTGATGAGAAAATAGTTATCACACAGTTATCATGCGTAAAAACGAATTATTGCACAAGCTAATATTTGCTCGAAAGATCGCCTTCGGATCAGATGAGTTTATCAACTGGAAGTGACGCTGCGGCTGTCACTCACTTCCTGTTGCAACTATCACTCACTTCCTGTTGATTGCTCATTTGGGCCGAAGGTGGGGAGAGAGAAGCCGGCAGTGATTGGACACAGGCTCCCGAGACATCACAATGTCCTGTGAGCTCCAAACCGAGGTTATCGACAGCGCTGGAACAACGCCAGAATGGCAGGCGAGTACAGGGTCTCTTATTTTAACCGGGGAAAACAAGTGGAATCAGAAGGAGTTATCCTATTAGTGGACAACCCCTTTAAACTTCCAATACACATAGAAAATAGTCTGGTGTTACCAAAATCATTGGGATTGGCCAGCTGTATCCTTATGTGTAAGACCACTTTAAAGAATGATCTGGGATCAGAAGGTCACAGTGTATAGTTGATCACAGATCCTCTTTAGTGCCTGCTCGTCGTTTACACAGAGTTGGAGCTCATTTAATTCCATCTGATAATACTGAAGGGATTAAGGTTTCCTTCTATCCCGCAGTGATCTAACAGATAGTTGTAACCTCAGCTGCAACCATTCCTTTCTGCTATAAATATCCACTTCTCACTTCTCCCTATGTCGGCCATAGTTCATTCTGTACTGTCCACTTTGAAGGAGCCTGTCTCTGGAGAAGCTTAGGTGTGCGCTTCTGTTGCAGCTTAGAACTTCCTGCTGGAGAAGCTGTGGACTGTTATTTGTTGTCTTTCCCCACCTGCTTGTCTTACCTTCCTCATGTCGTGTTATTGCAGTGGCGTGACTAGCGTCTTGCTGGCCTTCACTAGTCAGGGTGAGTTCAGGGCCAGCGAGAGCCTAGGCATGTGACGGTGCACAGAGGAGGGATGGGGGGAGGTCAGTTGTTTTCTGCCAGAAATCCAGCTAACAATGTTGTAAAACCAAACAGGCATCTATACTGATGTAGATGACAGAAGGTTTTATCGCTCAGCAGAGTGCATATTCTCATAAGGTGATTTTTACACTTAAATTAGCTTAATGGTGACTCAGATCAATGGGGCTTGTCACATGGGAGAATGTCGCTAGCTCATAAAAGTTGCTGTACTAAGAAGAAACAAGTGCTGCTGGGAAATGTAGTTTTTAGCATATAAGAATAAGGTCGCCCATTCTGCTGTGTGACGCTGGATGCACAGAGGGGCGGATAGAGCTGAAAAAAGAATGGGATTTTGGGAGTAATCTGTGAATTGATATCTAATTAGAAATGTTTATTTTTTAAATTTGAGGAAACACACATTCTTAGCAGGTGAGGTGTGCAACATTAATATATTTTATAACACACTATGAAGAAAAAAACATGGATCGCACATCCCAAAAAATACAATGATCTAAAGCCGTCAGGCAAAAAATTAAATAGAACATGGGGTTCTTTGTTACCATTCTGATCAGATTGTATTAAGCCCACTGCATCGTGACGGCGAACCTCTTGAGTGGGTTCCGATTCTAAACCTTACAGTGCGGCACTGTGCACTAACCACTGCTGCAGCGACTAAAGCTCCAGCAGGGCAGGTGACCTGGTGCCTCACAGTGCCCATGCTGCAAGGCGAAGCCCCCGTGGCTCCAGGCACCACCGCTGCACTGACACGACACCACCACAACAGCGGCCAGCACACTGTACCAGCACACAGTGAGAGGAGCTGTGCACTCACCTCCCACTGCTTCCCATATGTGAACTGGGAGCAAAAAAGGCTGACGCCTTTGCACTCTCCTGCTGATTAAAATCACCTGTGCCAAATGGGGGGAGTGCAGATCCAAGAAAAAAATGATTTTGCTCAGCAGGAGACTGCAAGAGGGGTCAGCCTTTTTTGCTCCCAGTTCACATATGGGAGCCAGTGGGAGGGTGAGTGCGCAGCTCCTCTCACAGTGTGCTGGTACTGTGTGCTGGCCGCAGTTGTGGTGGTGTCTTGTCAGTGGGGCGGTCCGGCCTGGAGCCACGGGGGCTACGCCTTGCAGCATGGGTGCTGTTAGGCACCAGGTCACCTGCCCTGCTGGCGCTTTGTCGCTGAAGCAGTGGTTGGTGCACGGTGCCGCACTACAAGGTTTAGAATAGGGACCCACTGAAGAGGTTCGCCGTGACGTGGCAGTGAGCGTAATACAATCTGATCAGAATGGTAACAAAGAACCTCATGTTCTATTTAATTTTTTGCCTAACGGCTTTAGATCATTGTATTTCTTGGGATGTGCGATCCATGTATTTTTCTTGATAGTTTGTTATTAATATATTTTATCTTTTATCTTGTATGCTTTTAGGGAAAAGGCCAGCATGGTGATCCCCGAGGAAAGGGAAGGGAGAGATGACACAAACTTGGATCTTCAGAGAGATTCCTCTTCTGCATCAGATGCCCCCGATACCCGCAGAGCTGGTAGGTAGTGTGAGATCCCATTACTGCTTTTCAACCACTGTTCTTGGAATGGTAAATGTTATTTAAGCCGATTACTTTCGCCATGTAAACACAATCTAAAAGCTTTTGTTCTCGGGATAGTTATCTCATATTTTCAACAATGAAATCTCAAGTGCAAATAGCAGAAGTTCTACAAAAGAATTTTAATGTCCTCTTATCACCAGCTTTTTGTTGCAGGTATAGTATTAACCATTGCAGTCTGGCTCAATTATGTGTACGTTAAAATCCTTAAGCAGGCAACACAAACATTACTAGTCATCAATAGTCTCCGCCAGTCAGGAACTGTTTTTTTTTTTTTGTTTTTTTTTTAATTTAGGGGAGTGAAGGTGAGGCTTGAAGTATCAAGTGACTATGCCAGGAAAAAGAACTAGAACAGTTTATCCGAGGGGGTGAGCCATGTCTCTCACTTACACTGATCTGATATTGATGACATATTCTATCTAGGGATAGGCCACCAATATTAAGCATTGGACAGCTTCTTTTAAAGGGAGCCTGTCACCAGATTTTTCACTATTAAACAAAAAGTGTCACCTTCTGCAGCTCCTGGGCTGCATTCTATGAAGATGCACCTTGTTCCCTGACTCCCCTTGCAGACCCCAAAAATAACTTTAGAAAACATGACCGTTAGGTATGCTAATTACCTGTGTTGGCCAGATGGGCGTGCTCTCTTTCGGATTCTGTCCCCCCTCCTGCCGCTGTTCGCTGTCTTCCTTTCTTGATTGACGTGATGACGCCTTTGTTATCATCCTCGTTGCTCTTTCAAATTTCGCGCCTGTGCAGTCATGTCTGATTGTGCAGGCGCAGTTTGCTCTGCCATATCGCGGGCAGAGCAGAAAACATAGGTGCTCTCGCGAGTTCCGGTGAGCCAAATGCACAGGCACGAGGATTAGGTCGGGAACAAGGATGACGCAGTGACGCCATGCACAGCGCCGACCATAATCTCGCACCTGCGCAAATAGCTCACCGACGCACCTCATCCAGCACCACGACTACCCACCCCACAGTGAGTACCCTGGTCCCCTGCACCCGGCTCTCCCAAATAACTACCAAAACCCTGAGCCCGGGGGCCTTCCCTACCTGTGGAGGGACTGACAATCTGGCTGCTTAGCCCCATCTGCCCCGGTACTCCTTACAGCAGCGGCGTTACTCCCATTACCGCAACCCGCAGGTGGCGTCACAAACTTATCCCCTGTAAATACACCCTTTATACGGATCAAAGTGTCCGCCGAGCCCGGGTACGGACCCCCCTTGAGCCACGATCCCGAATCCGAGCAACCCGACTAAGACCGGGGCGGCACATAACCACCCCCTAGCATTGAGTAACAGTCAGCTCAGCATTGCATTTGTTTTCATACCTTTTTATTAAAATAAGGTTAACAGAATAACATTAAATCCACACAATCAAGATATTGTGCGTAGCATACCATTATTTGAATACATGTGGAGATCTATTGTATGAATACATCTTTTTTTTATCTGGGGGGGTAGAGGTATAGGAAAAGAGAAGGGAGGGGGAGGTAAAGTAATTACTTTATTGGGGATGAAAAAGGGGAGGGGGGTGGAGGCAAGGAAAAACAAGGTGAAGGGGGTATAAATAATATTTAATTATGTAACAATTTGTATAAAACTATTCCAGTGATCCCATCTTTGGTAATAGGAGGCAAAGGCATTGTTAATGGTAGCAAAGTACTTCTCGAAATTGTTGTGAAGAGAAGTAGTCTCTACGACCTCAGAGATAGTGGGCACCGCAGGTTTTTTTCCAATTAGAAGCTATAAGATTTCTAGTAACTAGAAGTAAATGACTTAGGATGGGTTTATATATAGGGTCAAATTTTTCCAAATTAAGTGAAAGCAGGGCCATTTGGGGAGTTATCTGAATTGTGGAGTTAGTAATCTGATTAATCAGACTAGAAATATTTTCCCAGAGACTCCTCAATCTGGGACAATTCCAGAAAATGTGGAGTAGAGACAACATTGCATCTGTACAGAAGCGGCTGTTTGTCAGGGCTGGAGAACAATTACAGCCACTGCTCCCTATGTACAGAGTGGTGACTAAAATCCCTATGACTGAAAGTTAAAGGGAACCTGTCACCACTTTTTTGGCCTATAAGCTGCGGCCACCAACACCGGGCTCTTATATACAGTATTCTAACATGCTGTATATAAGAGCCCAGGCCGCTGTGAGAACTTAAACACTTTATAATACTTACCTAACGGTCGCGCGGTTCGCCAGATGGGTGTCTCAGTTGTCCGGTGCCGGCGCCGCCTCTTTTGGCCATCTTTATTCTCCTCTAGCCGCGGTGCATGACGTGTCCGACGTCATACACACTTGCCGGCATTCAGGTCCTGAGCAGGTGCACTTTGATCTGCCCTGAGCAGGGCAGATCAAAGTATTGTAGTGCGCGTCATGCACACAGGCTTCAGATAGAGGAGGCACCGGAGAACGGAGACGCCCATATGACCCAACTACGTGACCGTTGGATAAGTATTATAAAGTGTTTTTTATGTTGTCACAGCGGCCTGGGCTCTTTTATATACAGCATGTTAGAATGCTGTACATAAGAGCCCACTGGTGGTGGCCGCTGCTTATACACCAAAAAAGTGGTGACAGGTTCCCTTTAAAGGTTGACGGAAGGAATTAATTTCCTCACAATAGCCAAGATTTCAATGGGTCAACTGCGCACTTTTAGAACAGTTTATCTGCACGTTAAAAGTTTTGGGGTTTTTTTTATAACAGGTTACCTTTAATTTATACATACATGTCAAGAAAGATTAACAGTAATGGCAAAATAAGGAGATTTAACAAAAAATTGCTCTACAATTGTCACGAGAGTTGTCATCGTGTCTGTGAAAGATAAGATTGTTGGTCACATATACTGCTTATTAAAGAAATATAATGATCAGTTCTGCAGATACTTTATGTGACTATACAGCATGGTATTTCTATATAATATCAGTTTTATATGGGGAACTACTGAGAAGTGCGAACATAGATTCTCCAAGAAGGTAAGGTCTCTGGGATCAAACTGTGGAAAGATTGGAGCTCATTTCTCTGCAGTTTCAAAAGCACAAGAAATGTATTAAAACTTCTCTATATTTTAGATCTTCTGCAACTTGGAAGTGTAAGGGGTTGCACAGGATTAAAGAGATATGGAAGCTTTCAGCCAAAAAGAGTGCCTTACCTGTCCATTGGTTGTGTGTGGTATTGCGGCCCACTCATCTAATGGACAGGGTTTCTCTTGTTTCGGGGGGAAAAAAAAGCAGCCAAGTTATATTAATTCCACAATGACTCTTTTTAACATTCAGTTAGTTGTGCCAAAATACTTACACTATTAGTCACTATGGCACGTGTAGTCAACTCCGTATGTGGTGCTGCACTGAGGGGCGTCCAAGCTAAGAAACTACCAAAACGAATGGTAACCTACCTTCCATACTTGCAGAGATATGATTTGAAAAAAACTCACTTTGAGTCCAATGGATCCCATGCGATTCATTAAAGGTTGATATTTCCACAGTATAATTGTCTTGCTTTTTACCTTTAGTGCATATGTCATTCTAGTTCTTTGAATTTTAGGAGGCCAGAAGCAGAAGAACGTGCAGCACAACATCATTGTCGACATGAGGGAATTCCGTAGCGAGCTACCATCTCTGATCCACCGGCGCGGCATTGACATAGAGCCTGTCACTCTGGAAGTGGGAGATTATATTCTAACGCCCGACATATGTGTAGAACGGAAAAGCGTCAGTGACCTGATTGGGTCATTGAACAATGGACGTCTCTACACGCAGTGCGTTTCCATGAGCCGATACTACAAGCGACCTATACTTTTGATAGAATTTGACCCCAACAAGCCATTCTCCCTCACATCTCGGAGTTCAATCCACCAGGAAATTTCTGTGAATGACATCACCTCAAAAATCACCCTTCTTACGCTGCACTTTCCTAGGCTTCGTATTCTGTGGTGTCCATCACCTTACGCCACTGCGGAACTGTTTGAGGAGCTAAAGCAGAACAGGCCACAACCTGACGCCGCGACTGCCATGGCTATTACTGCAGACTCGGAAACCATCCCGGAATCTGAGAAGTATAATCCAGGCCCTCAGGACTTCCTTCTAAAAATGCCAGGGGTCAATGCCAAAAATTGCCGAGCTATAATGAATCATGTAAAGAACATAGCAGAACTGACAACCCTACCTCTAGAGAGATTGTCTGAGATCCTTGGAAACTCTAATACGGCAAAACAACTTTATGATTTCATTCACACGTCTTACACCGAAGCAGTTTCCCAAGGGAAAGCAAAACGCTGAGATGTCTGTGTATATATCCCATCTATTAAGGAAAATTTAATTTATTTTTTATACTTGTAATTGCTCCTATTTTCCATCACAGAAGCGTTACTATAGATAGTATGCAATTGCATGGCAATGAAATTAGGCTTTAGGATTAGTGCCCCATTATCATTTTGTCTACTCTTTACTCAGGGAGCATCAATTTGATCAATGATGAATTAATAATTTAATATAATTAAATAAATGGGTTTTAAAGCCCCCTTTTATGTGGCCATATTTTTTTAAACAAACCATCAATGATTTGTAAAATGGACTTAAGTACTTAAAGGTTAGTTAAACCTTCCCAGGTTTTTTGTTTTTTTGTCATTAACTTTCTAGTCTTCATTAACATTTTTTCTACCATTTTTTTGCTGTGCCATGTCTATACTCTTCTTTTCAAAATGGCTCTAGCTCAGTGAGATTAGATTGCGACGTCTGTGAACAGCAATTTTCTAGTCTTTCCACAGATTCTCAATGGGATTTAGGTCTGGAGTTTGGGCTGTTCACACAAGTGAATATGCTTTGATCTAAACCATCCATTGTAGCTCTGGCAGGATGTTTAGGATTGTTGTTCTGCTGAAAGATGAACCTACTCCCCTGTCTCACGTCTTTTGCAGCCTCTTAAGTCCACATGTACCCAGTGAGTATTTGGTGAGTTTTTAATATCAGTATTTGTAAGCCAAAACTAGGAGTAGGTAAAAAAAAAATGATGCAGAAATGGTGCCTGTGTTTCTAATATACTTTTCCACTGACTCTTCCACTCCTAGTTTTGGCTTACAAATAGTGAGGTAAAAAACTCCCCAAATGTTTAGTGTGTACATGACCTTACAGGTTTTCCTTCAGGATTGCCCTGTATTTAGCTCCATCCATCTTCTCAAGTCTGACCAATTTCCCTGTCCCTGCTGAAGAAAAGCCCTCCCCCCCACCACCACTGCATAATGCTGCCACCACCATGTTAGACTGTGGGGATGGTGTTTTCAGGTTTATGTGCAGTGTTAGTTTTCTGCCAAATACAGCATTTTGCATTTAGCCCATAAATTTCTACTTTGCTCTCATCTGACCAGAGCAGCTGCTTCCACATGCTCGCTGTGTCTCCTACATGGCTCTTTTCAAACTTCAAGTGAGACTTCTTATTGCTTTCTTTCAAAAATGATTTTTCTTCTTGCTAGTCTTCCATAAAAGCCAGCTATGTGGAATATACAACTCAGGGCAGAGTCACACTGGCGTATGATTCTCGTATTGCACTCGGCCCCATCTAAGGCAATACTGCAGCTTAGATCTGTGAGTTTTTCCCCAGCCCTAATTGGACCATGGAAAAAAAATCGAAGCATGCTGTGATTGTCTACGAGTCTCTCATCACTCGCACCTATACAAGTCTAGAGGTGTGAGTGAAACATCGGACTACACTTTGATGATATCAAAGTGCAGTGAGATATACACACAGGCTGACATTGGAGGAGATGGAGAGATTAATTCCTCTCCTCCGCAGCTGTGATCCAATCGGAAGATCGGATCACAGTCTGATACTCTGCTCTCGCATTGCATGCAATACCCTAGTGTGACTTCAGCCTAATAGTTGTCCTGTGGACAGATTTTCCCACCTGAGTTGTGGATCTCTGCAGCTCCTCCTGATGCTATGGGCCTCTAGAGTAATTCTCCAATTAGTTCTCTCCTTTCTTGGGATATCAATTTAGGTCGACCAACAGGTCGTGGTATATTTGCAGTTGTGCCATACTACTTCCATTTTTGGATGATGGATTGAACAGAGCTTTACAAGATGCTCAGAACGTGGGCTATTATTTTTTTTTTTCATAACGTAACCCTGCTTACTCTTAACAACTTTTTCCCTGACCTGTCTGGTGTGTTCCTTGATTTTCATGATGTAGTTTGAGCACTAATGTTCTTAAAAAAAAAAAACAAACAGCTGTAGTTATTCTGAGAATAAATTACACACAGGTGGACTTAATTTACGAATTAGGTGACTTCTGGAGGCAATTGGTCACACAGGATTTTAATTAGGGGTATCAGACTATAGGGGCTGAAAACAAAATTTCAGGTTATAATTTTAAAATATTTAGAAAACCATGTATCATCTCCTTTTACACTTCACAAATACTTATCACATAAAATCCCAATAAATACATTTGTGGGTTTAACATGGGAAAAAAAGTATATCGGATGGGAATACTTTTCCAAGGCACTCTGTATAGGTTAAAAAAGACAGGTATATGTCCATCATGTACAACCTTCCACCAGTTATACATTCTCTATCAGATTACTTATAACCCACGGTACCATTTGTTGTGAGAAAATCACCCAGACCCTTTTTAAAAGCTGTCATAGCGTCTGCCATTGTATATGTATATAATATGCATTATATGTATATAATCTACATGATCATTTTCTTACAAGGGTGGTTAGTATATGGTAATATATTAATAAAAAATGTTGAAAATACCAGTTGTGCTTTTTTCTTTGTCGCTCCATTGGGAGACCCAGACAATTGGGTGTATAGCTTCTGCCTCCGGAGGCCACACAAAGTATTACACTTTAAAAAGTGTAACCCCTCCCCTCTGCCTATACACCCTCCCGTGCATCACGGGCTCCTCAGTTTTATGCTTTGTGTGGAAGGAGGCACACATCCACTCATGCATTCTCATTTTAGTTATATCGGTTGGAAGAAAAGTGGGCCCCCACGGGGCCCCCGGCATGTTCCCTTCTCACCCCACTACGTCGGCGGTGCTGTTAAGGTTGAGGTACCCATTGCGGGTACAAAGGCCGGAGCCTCATGCCGTCTCCTTCACCATCCCTTAGCGGCTCTGGGAGAAGTGGGATCCTGAGCGGTCATCCATTCACTGGGACCATGCTCCCTCCGCAGCCCCTGTGGGAATCTGTCGGACAGGAGTCTATTTATCCTCAGGGACCGGGCCCTGCATCACTAAGGTACTCTGTGTCCCCATGGGGGATGTGCATGGAGCGCCTTCATCCCGGACGCTGCAGCAGCTGCTTATTGGTGACGGCCGGCGGACTTCCGCGCCGACCGCGCCTGCTTGTCGGCCGCGGTCTTAAATTTAGTCCCCGGCTTCAATTGCGGCCTAGTAGCAAAACTCCCGCCCCCGGGCCTGTCTATCAGGGGTAAGGGCGGGACTGCCGACCTGACGTCGGATGTGAGGGCCGGAGCATCCTGTATGTTTCCTCCCCCCTCACTGATCACTGTGGGGACTCCAGATTCCCGCACTTTTCTAGCGCCGCCCACGGCCCCACTCCTCCCAAGAGAGCTCCGGCAGCCATTTTTTTGACATTCTGCCGGTGGAGGATTTCCAGGAAAGAGCTCTGCAACGCTGGGAGACCTAAGGCAGGGAATCTGGAGGACACACGCTCCGCTTTTTAGCGGTCGGTAAGCCACACCGGTCACCCGGTGCTGGTCCCCTTAGGGTGCCGGAATAAATACTATATATGTATATATTTCTGTTCGGTCGGGCTGTATACCCTTTCCCATATACCCTCAGTGATCACTCTCCTAGGAGACAACAGCATGTCGTCCACAAGGAGCAAGGGTGCCAAGGCACAGGGTTATTTTGCGACCTGTACCTCTTGTGCGGCTAAGTTACCTGCGGCTTCCACCTACCCTCACTGTGAGCAATGCTCAACCCCTGTTTTGCTTGCTCAGCCGGAGCCTCGGTCACTAGTGGGCCCCTCGGCTCAGGTAGACCCCCCTGCTCTCCCTGTCCAGGCGGCAGGGACAGAGTTTGCCGTTTTTGCTGAAAAACTCTGAGTCACTCTCACAATCCATGGCTCAGTCTATGGACAAATGGTCTACCAAGCTGCTAGAAGCTTTGCAGTCCAGACCGGTCCTTACACAGGCCCCGGGCCCTGTTGGATCGTCGCCTCCAGGCCCCTCTCTGTCCGCGCCGCAGCGCGTTCCCAGGGGGGGCCCTAGGTCTCACGTGGAGGACTCCTGCCCGGACCACAGTCCCAGACCGGCTAAGCGGGCCCGCTGGGAATCTTCCCCGACTTCTTCACGCTGCTCGGGTTCCCAGCTTGAGGACTCTCTGGAGGACGAGGCGGACGTCGCAGCTCAGGGCTCTGACCCTGACGTTGCTCTCAATCTTGATACACCTGAAGGGGACGCCATAGTAAATGACCTTATCTCGTCCATCAACCAGGTGTTAGATATATCTCCCCCGCCGCCACCTGTAGAGGAGTCGACTTCTCAGCAGGAGAAACACCAGTTTCGGTTCCCTAAACGTACACGGAGTGCGTTTTTCGATCACTCTAACTTCAGAGATGCTGTCCAGAAGCCCAGAGCGGTTCCGGACAAGCGCTTTACTAAGCGCCTTACTGACACACGTTACCCCTTCCCCTCTGACGTAGTTAAGGGTTGGGCTCAATGTCCCAAGGTGGATCCTCCAGTCTCTAGATTGGCGGCTAGATCCGTGGTATCGGTTGCAGATGGCTCATCGCTAAAGGATGCCACGGACAGGCAGATAGAGCTCCTGGTGAAATCCATCTATGAAGCCACGGGCGCGTCTTTTGCCCCGGCTTTTGCAGCCGTGTGGGCACTCCAAGCTATCTCAGCTTGTCTGGCTGAGATTAATGCGGTCACACGTAATTCTGCTCCGCAGGTTGCGTCTTTGACTTCTCAGGCGTCAGCTTTTTCTTCCTACGCCATGAACGCAGTTCTAGACTCTGCTAGCCGTACAGCGGTGGCATCCGCTAACTCTGTGGCAGTCCGCAGGGCCATGTGGCTGCGTGAATGGAAGGCAGACTCGGCTTCCAAGAGGTTCTTAACCGGTTTGCCGTTTTCTGGCGACCGCTTGTTTGGCGAACGATTGGATGAGATTATTAAGGAATCCAAGGGAAAGGACTCCTCCTTACCCCAGTCCAAACCGAAGAGACCTCAGCAAAGGAAAATACAATCGAGGTTTCGGTCCTTTTGTCCCTCCGCCAAGCCTCAATCCTCTTCGTCCAGCAGGCCGGAGAAAGGCCAGAGGAACTCCTATGCATGGCGGGCTAAGTCACGCCCCCAAAAACCCGCCGGAGGCAATGCCTCCAAGGCGGCCTCTTCATGACTCTCGGCATCCCCGAACCGCATCCTCGGTCGGTGGCAGGCTCTCCCGCTTTTGCGACGCCTGGTGGCCACATGTTCAAGACCGATGGGTGAGAGACATTCTGTCTCACGGTTACAGGATAGAGTTCAGCTCTCGTCCCCCGACTCGTTTCTTCAGAACCTCTCCGCCCTCCGAGCGAGCCGATGCACTTTTTCAGGCGGTGAACGCTCTGAAGACAGAAGGAGTTGTGATCCCTGTTCCCCCCAGGAACATGGTCGCGGCTTTTACTCCAACTTGTTTGTGGTGCCAAAGAAGGACGGCTCGTTCCGTCCCGTTCTGGACCTCAAACTGCTCAACAGACATGTGAGCACCAGACGGTTTCGGATGGAATCTCTCCGCTCGGTCATCGCTTCGATGTCACAAGGAGACTTCCTAGCATCGATCGACATCAAGGATGCTTATCTCCATGTGCCGATCGCATCCGAACATCAACGCTTTTTGCGTTTCGCCATCGGGGACGAACACCTTCAGTTCGTGGCATTGCCTTTCGGCCTGGCGACAGCCCCACGGGTGTTCACCAAGGTCATGACATCGGTTGTGGCGGTCCTACACTCTCAGGGCCACTCGGTGATTCCCTACTTAGACGATCTTCTGGTCAGGGCACCCTCTCAGATGGCGTGTCAAAACAGCCTTTCCGTCGCTCTGGCGACTCTCCAGCAGTTCAGGTGGATCATCAACTTCCCAAAATCCAAGTTGACACCGACCCAATCACTGACGTACCTTGGGATGGAGTTTCATACTCAGTCAGCGGTAGTCATGCTACCGCTGGACAAACAGCTGTCGCTGCAGGCAGGGGTGCAATCTCTTCTTCGGGGTCAGTCACACCCCTTGAGGCGCCTTATGCACTTCCTGGGGAAGATGGTGGCAGCGATGGAGGCAGTGCCCTTCGCGCAATTCCATCTGCGGCCACTCCAGTGGGACATTCTCCGCAAATGGGACAGGAGGTCGACTTCCCTCGACAGGAACGTCTCTCTTTCCCTTGCAACCAAGACGTCACTTCAGTGGTGGCTCCTTCCCAACTCTCTGTCGCAGGGAAAATCCTTCCTACCCCCAACCTGGGCTGTGGTCACCACGGACGCGAGCCTGTCAGGGTGGGGGGCGGTTTTTCTCCACCACAGGGCTCAGGGAACCTGGACTCCGATAGTCATCCCTTCAGATCAATATTCTGGAGATAAGGGCAGTGTATCTAGCCCTATTGGCCTTTCATCGGTGGCTGGAGGGCAGGCAGATCCGGATCCAGTCGGACAACGCCACTGCCGTCGCATACATCAACCACCAAGGCGGCACTCGCAGTCGTCAAGCCTTCCAGGAAGTCCGACGGATTCTGCAGTGGGTGGAAGCCACAGCCTTCACCATCTCCGCAGTTCACATCCCGGGCGTAGAAAACTGGGAAGCAGATTTTCTCAGTCGTCCGGGCATGGACGCGGGGGAATGGTCTCTTCACCCAGACGTGTTTCGAGAGATCTGTCGCCGCTGGGGAACGCCGGACGTCGACCTCATGGCGTCACGGCACAACAACAAAGTCCCGGCATTCATGGGCCGGTCTCAAGATCACAGAGCTCTGGCGGCGGACGCATTAGTTCAGGATTGGTCGCAGTTTCGACTGCCTTATGTATTTCCTCCTCTGGCGATGCTGCCCAGAGTGCTGCGCAAAATCAGGTCCGACTGTCGTCGCGCCATTCTCGTCGCTCCAGATTGGCCGAGGCGGTCGTGGTACCCGGATCTGTGGCATCTCACGGTGGGTCAACCGTGGGTGCTCCCAGACCGCCCAAACTTGCTGTCACAAGGGCCGTTTTTTCCACCTGAATTCTGTGGCCCTCAACCTGACTGTGTGGCCATTGAGTCCTGGCTCCTAGCGTCCTCAGGGTTATCTCAAGATGTCATTGCCACCATGAGACAGGCCAGGAAACCAACGTCCGCCAAGATCTATCACAGGTCTTGGAGGATTTTCTTATCCTGGTGCTCTGATAAGGGTTTTACTCCCTGGCCTTTTGCCTTACCCACTTTTCTTTCATTCCTTCAATCCGGAATAGACAAGGGGTTGTCTCTCGGCTCTCTCAAGGGACAGGTATCGGCGCTATCCGTATTTTTTCAAAAGCGTCTAGCCAGGCTTCCGCAGGTCCGCACGTTCCTGCAGGGAGTTTGCCACATAGTCCCACCTTACAAGCGTCCGCTGGAACCCTGGGACCTTAACAGGGTGCTAACGGCTCTTCAGAAACCACCTTTCAAGCCGCTGCGGGATGTCTCTTTATCACGTCTTTCGCAGAAGGTGGCATTTCTAGTGGTAGTTACATCGCTCCGTAGAGTGTCGGAGCTGGCAGCACTGTCATGCAAAGCCCCCTTCCTGGTTTTTCACCAGGATAAGGTGGTTCTGCGTCCTGTTCCGGAATTTCTCCCTAAGGTGGTATCTCCTTTTCATCTCAATCAGGATATCTCCTTACCTTCATTTTGCCCTAATCCAATTCACCAATGTGAAAAGGATTTGCACTCATTAGATCTGGTGAGAGCACTCCGGCTCTACGTGTCTCGCACGGCGCCCCTGCGCCGTTCAGATGCGCTCTTTGTCCTTGTCGCTGGCCAGCGTAAGGGTTCGCAGGCTTCCAAGTCAACCTTGGCTCGGTGGATCAAGGAACCGATTCTTGAAGCCTACCGTTCTTCTGGGCTTCCGCTTCCTTTGGGGCTGAAAGCCCATTCTACCAGAGCCGTGGGTGCGTCCTGGGCATTGCGGCACCGGGCTACGGCTCAGCAGGTGTGTCAGGCAGCTACCTGGTCTAGTCTGCACACTTTCACGAAACACTATCAGGTGCATACCTATGCTTCGGCAGACACCAGTCTAGGTAGGCGAGTCCTTCAGGCGGCGGTTGCCCACCTGTAAGAGGGGGCCGTTTTCGGCTCTTTTTATCGAGGTATTCTTTTTACCCACCCAGGGACTGCTTTTGGACGTCCCAATTGTCTGGGTCTCCCAATGGAGCGACAAAGAAGGGAATTTTGTTTACTTACCGTAAATTCCTTTTCTTCTAGCTCCTATTGGGAGACCCAGCACCCGCCCCTGTTCCCTTCGGGCTGGTTGTTCTTTTGTGTACACATGTTGTTCATGTTGAATGGTTCTTTTGGTTCATGGTTTTCAGTTCTCCGAACATCCTTCGGATTGAATTTACCTTAGACCAATTTTTAAGTTTCCTCCTTCCTGCTTTTGCACCAAAACTGAGGAGCCCGTGATGCACGGGAGGGTGTATAGGCAGAGGGGAGGGGTTACACTTTTTAAAGTGTAATACTTTGTGTGGCCTCCGGAGGCAGAAGCTATACACCCAATTGTCTGGGTCTCCCAATAGGAGCTAGAAGAAAAGGAATTTACGGTAAGTAAACAAAATTCCCTTCTTTCTAAGCATTCGTCGACTTTGGGAATAGATGGGTTTCCGAACTTTATAGCTAATTGATCTAATGTGTATGGCAGATGATGTTACGAGCCAGTGTATACATATATAGGCGAGTCAGGAAAAATGGCTGGCGACCAAATGATTGCTGCCTAAGGTGGACAGGTAACGTGAGGTTGGCCACATACATGAAAGATCACCAGAAACATTAAATTCCCATTGGATCTCCTGAAATTTAGCAGGATCTGTTGCTGTGACCAGTTGTAGACCTAAATCCGGACAGGAACAATTTTTTTAAAATTTCATTTCATGACTACATGTTGATCACCTTGTAAATATAGTGAACGTCACTATAATTACCCATCGTTCTATCTCTAAAAGTAAAGTTCGATTTGTTCCAGGATCCTTATTTGTCATTTTTTTGAGCTGTCACAAGTCCACTTTAAGAAAACTGTCTTTTATAAGCAGCTAAAGGGAATCTGAGAACACTTATTTTTCACATATGGAAGTAGTGGTTTGGCTATATAGGTAGGCACTTGTTCCCCAATACAGTATAGCTATCTGGTATGCCAGGCATGACAAATCTGGTATAAAAGCCATATGCAAATTAGGCTGGAGGTGCATAGGGGCGTGTTAAAGCACTTGGGACTCCTCCTCTATGTATATAGTCAAGCCCCCAGTGAATTGTATATGGCTTCTACACTATTCTCGTCGCTGGGATATCGGACCTCTACATAAGACCTTATTCACACATCCAACTCGTACGTGAAAGATGGATGTATGAATTGGGCCTTTAGTCTAGGTGCACACACTGCATTTTTATCACTTTGTTTTTGAGTGCAGATTTAAAAAAAAAACTGCAACAAATCCTGATGCCAGCAAAGTCTATGGGAATCCTCAAGTGTTGTGCACACGTTGAGTATTTTCTCCTTACAGATTTGGCGCAGAAAATAATCTGGAGCATGTCAATTCTTTCAGCATTTCTGAAATATTTTTTCACCCATTGACTACAATTTGAAAAATGCAGGTAAAAATGCATCAAATGCATAGATTTTCCTGCCAAGAAACGTAGAAATGGTGCAGAAATTTCCGCAACCAAATACTCAACATGTTACACATACCCTTAAGGCTTTCATTAGTGGACAAACATTTTCACAGCAGACATCAATAATTGCGTATGTAAAAATGAACTGACCGGTTTCCTTTTATACAATGAGTGCAATATTAGTATGGTCCTTTTAAAGGGAACCTGGCACATTGAAAATGTAGTCCAAATCTGCAGCCAGCACTATATAAAGTAGTTGGATCTGAGCAAACTGTATTTTTTTATTTCCCCCACAAAATATGTAACTTTTTTTTCTCATTCATTTATACCTCTTTTCATTTTGGGCTTTTTTGGTCAAGTGGATAATCCTACTCAGTAATTGACAAGCCTTCACTGCCGAAGTGTGCATATAGATAGCTGTCAATAAACGATTAGGCCCAACACTTGACTGAAAACCCAAGAATAAGAAGATGTTTAAATAAAACACAAGTTACACTGAATATTTTCTCAGAAAATTATAAATTAAGAATGAGAGAACAGATTTGAAGGGCTCAGATCCCGCAGTCACATCAGTGTTGTGTGCCCGCTGGACGGGAGCCCTGCAAACCACCTCTTTCCTGTCGGCACCTCTCCCAGTTAGCTGGCCTAATGAAATGACATGCCGCAAAGATGATATGGTGCCAGGTTTGCAAATCAGAAAAGGAGCTTGGGATTCCAGCAGGTAGGAGGTGCTTTTGCAGGGCTCTTGACCAGCGGATACACAACACCGGACCAGGTTCCTGCGAATTAATCTACCGTATAGCAATCTGTTCAGCTCTTCCTGCCTTATGATCTCCTGCCTGCAAATTGGACTGGATTTTCTGTGACTGGTTCCATTGAACTTTTACTTTTCAATTTTGGAATTTCCTGTACAATAAAACTTAGTATATAAACTACATTGACAGATGCAAGCAAGTGTGAAGGTTCTTGAGGTCTGGTACAATGTACTATGTGTAGTGCTACACCTAGCAAAATGTATGTTTATCATTGCACCATTTTTGATTTTTATTGGTAGACCATGGTGTGATAAAGGACTCATTCAGACACAGAGTATGGACTACCATGTACAGACTTGGTCGCTTGACTCAAATGTGACAGCCTCATAGACAAGTAGTTGGTCTGTGAAACACTGATGTCTGACTTTGGCCTAAAATTGTCTTTTTCAGTACATGTGTCATCAATGTAGGCTGTTCTTGTTCCATCCCTATATGTCCACTGTCTACCCTATGGCAGAAGGATACTTCCATAACGGCAGTTCAACATATCACAAGGGTCATGTAGAATAAGGTTTATGGCACACTTTGAATTATGGGTGCTCAAGAAGGGTTCAAGTCCGTCATTAGATACAAGAGAACAAGGGTCATGTAGTTATAGATTGGTTCCAGGAGCATGACGAGTTCTTTTTTCCTTCGACGTCACAGTCCTTAGATCTAAATCATGCAGAGCGGCTCTGAAAAGCAGTAGAACAAGCTTTCCAGATTGTGTCACTACCTTCATTTAATTGGCCTCAACTGCAAGAAACTATTCTGTCCACATGGATTAATATTCCTCCAGAATGAGTTCAACACATAGATTCCACTATGATACAATGAATTACTGTGGTTTAGAAGGCTATAGGATGTCTAACACACTACTAAAAAGGAGTCTTAAAAAAGTGGCCATAGGGCTTATATAGACAGATTTTCAGGGCAAAGGGATATACAGTGTGTCCACCAATATCCTGTCCACCGCCATTAACTTGAGAACGGCGGCAGCAATAGGCATAGAAGTGGTGTCTAGGTATAGTAAAGTAGCTATGTGCTACGTTTGGAGCATAGATTCTCCTAGAATAGTTTTCAGACTTCATTTGTAACGCCCCTAAGTGCCAGAAAAGCAAAAAGAAAAAAAAAAACAAAAAACCCTCAAGTGACCACATTTTGGAAATTACACCCCTCTCTGAATTCATTTCCAGGTGTTTTGACAAATTTGTCCCTGGAAAACACCAATGGAGTCAAATGCAATGAATGTTGCAAAATTACAAATAAGCTCTTGTAGTTCCCAGTACATTGTGGTACTCATACATTATGCCCAGCTCGTGCTTATGGAGAACCCACACCCCATAAATCTCCTCACTACAACAATGCCAAACGTGGATGTTAACTGTGATTTAGGCACACTGTGAGGTTCAGAATTGAGTGGGGCATTTGGATGCACAGATTTTCCTGGATTTCTTTGTTGGGGGGGAGCCACAGCATTTTTGCAGGACCAGTGTGCTACCAGTAGTGTGGAAGCCCCCTATATTTCCATTAACACATGAGCGAACTGAGTGGGGATTTGTGTTTTTGTGGGTTGAGTTGAATGCAATTGGCAGCCACTTAGGGTACCGTCACACTTTAGCGACGCTCCAGCGATCCCACCAGAGAGCTGACCTGGTCAGGATCGCTGGTGCGTCGCTACATAGTCTCTGGTGAGCTGTCAATCAGGCAGATCTCACCAGTGACCAGCCCCCAGCCAGCAGCGACGCGTGGAAGCAATGCTGCGCTTGGTAACTAAGGTAAATATCGGGTAACCAAGCGCTTGGTTACCCGATATTTACCTTGGTTACCAGCGCACACCGCTTAGCACTGGTTCCCTGCACTTGTAGCCAGAGTACACATTGGGTTAATAAGCAAACCGCTTTGCTTATTTACCCGATGTGTACTCCGGCTACTTGTGCAGGGAGCAGGGAGCCGGCACTGGCAGCGTGAGAGCGGCGGACGCTAGTAACCAAGGTAAATATCGGGTAACAAAGCAAAGGGCTTCGCTTGGTTACCCGATATTTACCTTGGTTACAGCTTACCACAAGCTGCCAGACACCGGCTCCCTGCTCCCTGCACATTCAGATCGTTGCTCTCTCCCTGTCAAACACAGCGATGTGTGCTTCACAGCGGGAGAGTAACGTCCAAAAAATGAACCAGCACTGTGTGTAACGAGCAGCGATCTCACAGCAGGGGCCAGAACGCTAATGAGGTCACTGGTGCGTCACAAAAACCGTGACTCAGCAGCAATCTCGCTAGCGATCTCGCTATGTGAGAAGTACCCCTTATACTGAACATTTTGCATCAGTTCACATTTATCCTGTGCTCTATGCTGAGCACTTACATCAGGGTTTCCATCTACATCTCTGAAATATGTGATTCAAGTGAAACCACCGAAGTATCCATTCACTAATCAGGTAGCAGAGTTGCTCCGGACTCCGTTTGGCCTCTGTTCAGCGGTGTTCTCAGCGATACGCGTGGGGCAATCCCACGTTTCCCCCATGGGTATTACTATGAGCTCTATTTAAACGTATAATAATCCCCAATTATATGAAAATAATTTTATTTTTATTCAAGTAGAAAATTTATACATCACACCACTTTGTGCATACTGACATTACAAAGATCAATTGTCTATTGTCTCTATGAGGTGGAGACGTCTTTAATTGATAGGAAATGGTTGGCGGTTCACTATTTTGACTAAAGGACCTTTTTTCCAACGCCTCGTGTGGATATTCCTGGATGAATATTTATGACTGTGACCACAGAATCAGCACTAACGTGCCAGCACAGTCATATTGGGAGCTACCGAGTTAAGTTTGGCTTACACATTCTGTGTCCTTTTGTGAACCAGCAATTGGTTATATGTTAGAAATTGTATCAATTTGTCTTCTAAATTTCATTGTAAACCCTGGTCTTGATAATCAAGATCAGGGGTTGCCATTTAGGTGGCTTAAGACAATTGATCTTTGTAATGTCAGTATGCACAAAGTGGTGTGATGTATAAATTTTCTACTTGAATAAAAATAAAATTATTTTCATATAATTGGGGATTATTATACGTTTAAATAGACTATTGTTATCCCCAGGGCCTTAGAGCTAAATAACCTTATTACTATGAGCTCCTCATCCTGCTTACAGGTTGAATGCATTGTTGCCTTTATGAGGGTGCTGGATTGTTGAGCCTTTTACATTTGTTTTGGCTGCCTAAGGCTAGGTTCACACAGTGCGTTTTTTTGATGCTGCGTTTTTGTGCGTTTTCTGTGGCAAAAACCGCACAAAAACGCACCCGCGGCAAAAAAACGCGGCAAAAAAACACGCGTTTTGCCGCGATTTGGTGCGTTTTTTTGCTGCGTTTTGCTGCGTTTTTGCTCACTGCGTCTTTATGCGTTTTTTATCAGTGAACAAAAAAAAAAGGTCTGATGTCATTTCCTTCTTCAATGTGTTCTTCATTCTCCACTAGTGTATGCAGAAGAGCAGACAGCTGCAGAACTACAAGGCTCAGCATGCTCCATCCAATAGTGTATGCAGGAGAGCAGACAGCAGCTGCAGAACTACAAGGCTCAGCATCCTCCATCCAATAGTGTATGCAGGAGAGCAGACAGCAGCTGTCGAACTACAAGGCTCAGCATCCTCCATCCAATAGTGTATGCAGGAGAGCAGACAGCAGCTGTCGAACTACAAAGCTCAGCATCCTCCTTCCAGGACTGTATGCAGGATTTCTTTGCCTCCCCCAAACAAAAAAAATGATGTGGGCTTCGCCATATTTTTGTATGCTAGCCGTGTACAGCAGGCAGGTACAGGCTGCCCCCAACCCCCAGCTGCCTATTTGTACCCGGCTGGGAACCAAAAATATAGGGAAGCCCTTTTTTTTATTTCATGAATTTCATGAAATAATTTAAAAAAAAAAAATGACGTGAGCTTCGCCCAATTTTTGAGTCCAGCCGGGTACAACTAGGCAGCTGGGGATTCGAATCCACAGTGCAGGGTGCCCATGCTTTCTGGGCACCCCCGCTGTGAATTGCAGTCCCGCAGCCACCCCAGAAAATGGCGCTTTCATAGAAGCGCCATCTTCTGGCGCTGTATCCAACTCTTCCAGCTGCCCCGATGCCGGGTGGCTCGCTGGGTAATAATGGGGTTAGGGCTAGCTGTATAGCTGGCCCTAAGCCGGAAATTCATGGTGTCACGCCAATATTAGACATGGCCACCATGAATTTCTAGTAAAGATAAAAAAAAAACACAACACACAGAAAAATATTTTTATTAGAAATAAAACACAACACAATTAGTGACTCCATCTTTATTGAAATAAAGAACCCCCCTCCGCAGTAATCCTGGGTCAAGGGTCCCGCGCCGTCCAATCCGTATCCAATATCATCTGATCGGTTTGCTGGAAGGCAAAGCGATCAGATGATGTGTCAGGTTCTAGGGGCTGAAGCACATCACACATCAGCTGATTGTATAAAAGCCGTTTATACAATCAGCAGATGCATCGGTGCAAAAAAAAAAAAATACTTATGTGCTGATTACCGGCAGCTCCTGCAGCGGAGTCTGATCCAGTCCGTTCGCTGCAGCAGCTGCCGGTAATCAGGGATGAAGTCTCCTGACGCATCCGCTGATAGGTGAAGCCGGCCGTCCGCTGGCATCAGCCCGAGACTTACGATCACCTGATGCGTCAGGTGACTGCATCAGGTGATCCATCGCCAGGTCCTGCATCTATCGTACTGCCCGGGGAGACTGCACACACCCGGAGCGGCGATACCGTGAGAAGAGATGGGAGCGGGCATGGCACCGGGAGGCTGCAGACAGGTGAGTATAACTTTTTTTTTTTTTTCTACTGTTCACTTTTGTTTTCGCAGCCGCTTCCACCTCCCGCCCAGACATGGCGCCGCACGGCAGCATACATGCCCAGGACCGGAGGTGGAAGCGGCGGTGACTGTACCGGGAGGATTCACGTTTCTGTGTTTACTGACAGAAGGAATCCTCTTCCTGTACATGTCACTTTACTACCCACCTCCTGCGTTTATAGCTGCGTTTTTGGTCTTAGAAACGCACCAAAACGCGGCTATTTGCGTTTCTCATTGCGTCTTTCAACATCCCATTGCACTCAATGGATGAAAAGCGCAGTGAAAAACGCGGGAATAATTGACATGCTGCGTTTTTGTGGCACCACAAAACGCAGCTGAAAAAAAACGCTATGTGCAGACAGCAAAAATGAAAACTCATAGACTTTGCTGGGGAAGCAAAGTCATGCAGTTTTCTGAGCAAAAACGCACCTGAAAACCGCAAAAACGCACTGTGTGAACTTACCCTTATATTGTCTGTGATTAACTAGTGCTGCAGTCACTTTTTCACATATTGGGTTCACAATGTTTTTGCATTGGGGCATTTTGCAGTGTATGTTTAGCTGATTCACTGACCCTAGAGCTTCTTGCAGGGTTGTGGCTCTGATTATTAGACAACTCCCCATCACTTTACCCTCACATCCTCATGGGCAGCAGGACTCCTTTTCAGCAATACGGATCTCACTGATATTGTGACTCATTTATATGTTGACAAACATGCATTATATGTATTATTTAAATTGCATACATTTATAGAGGTCTTTCTACTGCATTATCATGTGACAATAGTTACACCATCTTGTATCTCTTTGCATATTTGTACATAGTCATACCCTTTTATTGTCATTTATGGGAAACGTGGAATTGATGTTACATGTTTTTAATTGATTTGAATCATTTATTGTGTGTTTTTTGATTGCTAAATAAATATTGTTAATGATCAAGGACCACGGTCATATCGCTTCATTCTCTGGATTGCGCGTCCATTATGCATGAGCTTTCTTCTCCCCTTGTATGATTCGGTTTTTCATACAGGACGCTGCATCCAGTTGATTTATTATTGATACATAATTGGGCTGTGCACTCAGTGTTTTGCTTCTCCTTTGCAAAGGTGCACAAATTGTTCTTGACTGCACTTTTCTGCACACTTTAAAAAGGCGTGTAAAATGATGGACACCGCCAGATCACAGGCCAATGGGAGTTCAAAGTGACTCCCTCTGCCTTATTACAGTGATTTTTATATTGTGAATTCTGTTACAATCACGTTTTTCATAGAGTTAAGGCCCAGTCACACTAAACAACTTACCAGCGATGCCAACAACGATACAACCTGATAGGGATCGCTGGTAAGTTGCTAGGAGGTCGCTGGTGAGATGTCACACTAAGCGATGCTCCAGCGATCCCACCAGCAATCTGACCTGGCAGGGAACGCTGGAGCGTCGCTACACGGGTTGCTGGTGAGCTGTCACACAGGCAGATCTCACCAGCAACCAGTGACCAGCCCCCAGCCAGCAGCGACGCGTGGAAGCGATGCTGTGCTTGGTAACTAAGGTAAATATCGGGTAACCAACCCGATATTTACCTTGGTTACCAGCGCACACTGCTTAGCCCTGGCTCCCTGCACACCTAGCCACAGTACACATCGGGTTAATTACCCAATGTGTACTCTGCTACGTGTGCAGGGAGCCGGCTTCTGCGGACGCTGGTAACCATGGTAAACATCAGGTAACCAAGAAGCCCTTACCTTGGTTACCCGATATTTACCTTTGTTACCAGCGTCCGCCACTCTCACGCTGTCAGTGCCGGCTCCCTGTTCCCTGCACTCCTAGCAAAGTACACATCAGGTTAATTACCTTGGTTACCAGCGTCCGCAGAAGCCGGCTCCCTGCTCAATGCACATTCAGTTGTTGCTCTCTCGCTGTCACACACAGCAATGTGCGCTTCACAGCGGGAGAGCAACAACTAAACAATGGTCCAGGACATTCAGCAACAACCAACGACCTCACAGCAGGGGCCAGGTTGTTGCTGGATGTCACACACAGCGACATCACTAGCAACATCGCTGCTACGTCACAAAAGTCGTGCCTCAGCAGCGATGTTGCTAGCGATGTTGCTTAGTGTGACGTGGTCTTTACACATAATCCCCGATGTATGTACTAATCCTAGAGCGCAGGATAAATGTGAGCCGTGCCTATGATCTTTGGGAGGCAGAGTAAACAAATCAACAGGAATTGAAAAATTGGCTTTATTTTAGTTTTTATTTTTCATGCTTTTCGCCTAGAGGTATAAGTGATGGGGCTGCTTTATTCCTCAAGTCAGCATGATTACCGCTATACCAGATTTATATGTTGTTTAGATTTGGCTACTATCACACTAAAAAACGCTTTTTTAAAAAATAACGGTTTTTTTGCATCACCGAATTTTGAAGGCTATAGTTTTCTTATATGTCTGCTGACATATGAGGGTTTGATTTTCGCAGGTGGAATTGAAGTTTTTATTGGTACCATTTTGAGCCACATCATATTTTTTTGATCGCTTTCTATTTAATACCTTCTTTTAAAGTTTTATTTTAAAAATCAATAGCACACAAACCTCCCTCCTCTTACTTCTGCATAGGAGATGGCAGTTGGTTTTTAGAAGATCCTATCTCAGTAATGGGAACGTCTTCACTGAATACAGATTTTACCTCAGAATTGAGAATTTTGATAATGACTAGTGATGAGCGAGCATGCTTGTAACTACTCGGTACTCGCACGAGTATCGCTGTACTCGGGCTGCTCGGCGGGGACCGAGTAATCTCGCGATACTCGTGCTGTACTCGTGGTCTTCATTTCTGCATGTTGGCGCTCTTTTGAGAGCCAGCCCTCATGCAGGGATTGGCTGGCAGACCACTGCAATGCCACAGCCCTGTTAGTTGTGGAATTGCAGTGATTGGCCGGCCTGCACAGCGTGACCGAGCCTTTATACCGGCCGGCGCGCTGTGCTCTGCTCACAGCTATCCAGACTGTCAGTGCAGGGAGAGTGTCGCTGATTCAGGGAAAGCTTTGCGGCCCTTTATAGCTTTTTCAGTTGCAGGGCTGCAAACAGTGTGACCAAAAGTCCTTCTCAGGACTATTCTAGTTGTATACAGGCAGGCAGGGTATAGCCAGGTCGGAGTACAGTAGCAGAGTCCTTCTCAGGACTATTGTTGCTATATACAGGCAGGGTATAACCAGGTCTGAATACAGGCTAGTGACCAAAAGAGTCCTTGTCAGGACTATTGTACCAGTATACAGGCAGGCAGGCAGGCAGGGTAGTGGTGACCGTATACCAGCCTTCATCATATCTGGGGCTGGTGTACACAGTGTAAAACAGTCCAGATAGTGTCTGACTTGTCTGTAATTGTCGCTCCCCAAAAAAACCTGTTAGGTTCTTATTGCGTCCGTGCTTGGTTTTTAAAACCGCACGTGTGTGCCTGTTGGTGGCAGCGTACAGGTGCACTTGTGTGCAATTTCCACAAACTTTGATATAACGCACAAGTAGTGAATATACACGTCAGCAGTGCACAGCATTGCAAAATGCGCAAGGGCATTGGCAAGGAACAAGGAAGTGGACGTGATGGTGGTGCAGGCAGAGGCCGAGGTCGTGGGCAAGCTCTAATTTCGCCACAACAAAGGGCCACATCTAGTCGCTCGCACGTCCTGTCCCAAATTCTTGGGGACCGCAGCAGTACACCGCTCTTGAACCAAGACCAGTGTCAACAGGTTGTTAGTTGGATAGCAGATAATGCTTCCAGTCAGATTGGCACCACCACAAACACTCTGTCTTCCACACGGTCAAGTGTCAGTAGCCGTGATACTGCACCGCACATTTCTGAACCTGATCCTCCTTCCTACCACCAGGCTGAGTACACGTCCTCCTCGGACATTAATGATCCCACACTTGGACACTCGGAAGAGCTGTTCACGTTTCCATTCACACATTCTGGCCTCTCGCCAGCTCATATTGAAGTGGGTCATGAGGAGATCGTCTGTACAGATGGCCAAATATTTGAGCAGCCACGTTCTCACGAAGTTGGCAACGTGTCTCAACAAGTGGTGGACGATGATGAGACACAATTGTCAGCAAGTCAGGAGGAGGAGCAGGGTGCGGAAGAGGAAGACGACGTGGTGGATGATCCAGTAACTGACCCAACCTGGCAGGAGGATATGCAGAGCGAGGACAGCAGTGCACAGGGGGAGGGAGGCGTAGCATCACAACAGGCAGTAAGAAGCAGGGTGGTGGCCCCAGGCAGAAGTCAGGCAACCGTTCCCCGGAACAACACGACGACACAAGGTGCCTGTACAAATGTTAGGTCTTCCCGAGTCTGGCAGTTTTTTAAGTTGGATCCAGATGATTCAAAAAAGGCCATTTGCAACACCTGCCGTGCCAGCATCAGCAGGGGTACCAAAACTAGCAGCCTGACCACTACCAGCATGATCAGGCACATGTCAGCCAAGCACCCGACTTTGTGGGAAGTACAACAGAGTCAAGGAGCAGTGCTTGCTGATGTCACTGCTACGTCTTCGCTGGTTGTGCATGCGAGCCAATCCCCTGTCCATGCTGCCTGCGAACAAGCCTCCTCCACTCCTGCACCTGCAGTTGCCTACGCAGAAAGAACACCATCATCAAGCACGTCCTTGTCCCAGCGCAGCGTTCAGTTATCCATTCAGCAAACCTTTGAACGCAGGCGCAAATACACTGCCAACACCCCACATGCCACAGTTCTAAATGCTAACATTTCGCGACTGCTTGCGCTGGAAATGTTGCCTTTTAGGCTGGTGGAGACAGAAGCATTCCGTGACCTGATGGCGGCAGCTGTCCCACGTTACTCGGTCCCCAGCCGCCACTATTTCTCCCGGTGTGCCGTCCCCGCGTTGCATAACCACGTGTCACAAAACATCACACGTGCCATGAACAACGCTGTTTCACCCAAGGTCCACCTAACCACAGACACGTGGACAAGTGCTTGTGGGCAAGGCCGCTACATCTCGTTGACGGCACACTGGGTTAATATTGTGGAAGCTGGGACCCAGTCTGAGCGAGGGACGGAACACGTCCTTCCCACACCAAGGTTTGCAGGCCCTACCTCAGTCAGTGTTTCACCCACACTCTACAGCTCCGGAATGTCATGCTCTTCAGCCTCCTCCTCCTCCTGCGCATCCTCATCCACTGTACCCTCCACACCAGTCACAAGCTGGAAGCACTGCAGCACTGCCTCGGCGAAGCGGCAACAGGCTGTGCTGAAGCTAATCTGCATAGGTGACAAACCCCACAATGCAGAAGAGCTGTGGACAGCTCTGAAACAGCAGGCAGATCACTGGCTCACACCTCTGAACCTAAAGCCAGGAAAGGTCGTGTGTGACAATGGCCGGAACCTGGTGGCGGCTTTGAGGCGAGGCCAGCTGACACATGTTCCATGCGTGGCCCATGTGCTCAACCTCGTGGTTCAGCGGTTTCTAAAGTCATACCCAGAGCTGTCTGATCTGCTGGTAAAAGTTCGCCGCCTGTCTGCACATTTTCGAAAGTCACCTACTGCTTCAGCCGGCCTTGCCGGCTTTCAGCGCAGTTTGCATCTTCCGGCTCACAGACTGGTGTGTGATGTCCCCACGCGTTGGAATTCAACTCTGCACATGTTGGTCAGGATATGTGAGCAGAAGAGGGCAGTTGTTGAGTACCTGCATCACCTAAGCCGTCGGGAAATGGGTCAAACTCCACACATAACACCTGAGGAGTGGAGATGGATGTCAGACCTATGTACCATCCTCCAAAACTTTGAGGACTCCACCAAGATGGTGAGTGGTGATGACGCCATTATTAGCGTCACCATACCGCTACTCTGCCTTCTAAAACGGTCTCTGCTGAAAAACAAACATGATGCATTGCAGGCGGAGCGCGATGAGTTGCAGCAAGAAACAGTAGTGGGTGTGGGTGATAACACACAGCCCAGCCTCGTCTCATCACAACGTGCAGTGGAGGACTATGACGAGGAGGAGGATGAAGACATGGAGCAACTCTCCGGCCAAATTGAGGATATGACATGTGTGAAGCCCCACAGGTGTTGTATCGGTGCATACCTTCAGGGACTCCACGTAGCTGGTGCTGGTCACAGGTAGGGAATCTTCAGTTTTGATCGTGACGCCACTCTCAGTATTGCGGTCAGTGGGGACCGCCACTGCAGGTTAGGGGACGCCTGGGGCTGATGGTGGGTGCAGTCGAATATAGTAGCCTCCTGAGAGTGAGGCAAGCCCCAGGGCCCGGTGGGGGTTTGTAGTACCACAAGTCGCGGAATGACTCAAACACAGTCCAAGAAGTCTTTTAACGTGTTTACTCACTGTTTGGAGGTCACGGTGAGATGCCCGGGCGACACTGTGATAACCAGGTGGAACCAGGAATTCCAGGAGGCCGTTCTGAGGGTAGCTGTCCACTCGCCTTCCTTGCACTCTTTCTGTTTTAGGAGGATCCTTTGCTTGAAGCGTAGTAGGACCCCTCCAGGGAAGCTGTTACCACCCTGCTCCCCTCTCTCTGGCTCGTCTGCCGGCAGCGTGGCCTTGGTGGGATGGCTTCTGGCCCTGTCCCCTTATGGGCCTGGTGTGCTGCTTGGCTCAAGCTCTGTGTAGTCGTGGTGAGGGCATGAAGTACCCCCCCAACCTGTAGGTTAAGCAGCTCTGGATGATCTGCTGCCTGTTCTGGGGACCTAGTTCCCCTTGTGTGCTCGGATACTGGGATCTCCGTACTCAGCCACCCCTCTTTCTCTGGATGCTCTTCAGGCCGACCCACAGTACTCCGTTCTCCTCCGCTTTCAGCTACAGCACTCCTCAGGACCTGTCTGCACGGGAGCTTCTCTGCTCCCCCTCCATACACTTCAACTTCTTCCTCTCCACTCTCTCACTTCCTCTCTCTCTCTCTCTGCCCTGCTTCCTAGCAACCAGCCCCTGAACACACCCCTAGCTGGGAATTGAAAGTTAACTCCTTCTGGCTACTCAAGGGTCCCCTCTGGTGATGTGGGAGGCCTGATCACTATATGTTTGTGTGTGCACCTCATCCTGGCCTTTGGAGATTACCTGGAAGCATTGCTCCCGCATGGGTGCAATACTCTGTGGTGCCTGACCAGGTCAGGGGCGCCACATTCCCCCTTAGTTATCATCAGCACGTCCTCGGGCTGCAAAGACAAGAGAAAGAAAAAAGGTAATTACAAACTTTTCCCACACAGGGGCAATTATTTACATTTAAACATACCAGGTACCATTCCACCACCAACCACCCACATGTCCGAACCCCACCCAAAAACCTCCAGGAGGTAGGTCGCCGGTCCTTTTGGTGACCAGGTCTGGGCCATCACATTCCCCAGACCTTTCCTCCAATCTTCCTCTCCTGAGGGGAGTGGTGTAAGGTAGGCCCCATAAACAGGCGTACCCGCTTCCGAGTGTTGGAGGGCAGGCCCCATAAACAGGCGTGCCCCCTTGTTGGTGCAGAGCCATGCCCCTCAACAGGCAGACTCTGGGGTTGGTACCAAGAAGGCAACTTTTTACAATGCAAAGTTTGTGGTTAAAACCAGTTCATAACCAATGGTCTAACATTTTAAGAAGGTCTCACAATAGTCCTTGTGGGCACATTTCGCTTAAACGTTGCTTAACTATAAACAGGTTAAACATTACATTTCATACAGTCACTTTGAACTAAACTGTACTTTGTCTATAGCGTAATGGGAGCTGACCAAAGTTGCTGCGGGTTGATCTACGCAGTACTATACTGTCATCTGTCTGAGGTTGTGTCCTCCCACCCGATGTATGTGTCTCAATGTGAATTCTGGGTGTACTGGGTACTGATACCAATGCGCGGTTTTCTGCTTCAGCTACATTTGGCACTTCTAGGTTCTGAACAGGTGTTTCTAGGTTTCCTACTTCTCTAGATTGAGTGAATGTAATGACTGGAATAACAACTGCTCCATTGTATTGAGGCCAACTTGCTGGAAAATCTCCAAGCGCAGTATGGATCATCCTTTCTTTTGGTTCCTGAACTGGCAAAGGGTTGGGAATTTCTTCAGGGATTCTTAGTTGTTCAGGACATTTCTTTAGGCGATCTCTAGAAACGACAGCTGTTGTTTTTCCTCCATCTTTGCTGATAAGGCATGTCTTTTCATTGCTAAGCGTTGATGGTAACACAGTATAGGGTTCTTCTTCCCAGTGATTGTCAAGTTTATGACGCCTTCTCTTTCCCTTGAGAACTATATCTCCTGGCATCAAAGGAACAGCAGGTGCTTTTCGATTGTAGGCCTTTTCTTGTTTCTCACGCTGCTGAGTCAGGCTTCGCTCCACACACTCTTGTACTTTCTTGTATTGGGCTTGGCGGTTGGAATCCCAATCAGCACCTTGTAGATGGTCTTCAGGGGTCTCAACTCCCATTTCCAGATCTACTGGCAACCTCCCTGGTCTGGCCCTCATCAGGTATGCCGGTGTGCAGTTCGTGGAACTCACAGGGATGTTGTTATACATGTCCACTAGATCGGGCAGTTTTTCCGGCCACTGACTTCGTTCTTCTAGTGGGAGCGTCTTCAGAAGGTCGAGAATGATGTGGTTCATCTTCTCACACATGCCATTGGTCTGAGGATGGTAAGGCGTAGTACGGATCTTCTGGCAGCCGTATAGGTTACAAAACTCCTTAAACACTTCAGCTTCAAAGGCTGGTCCTTGGTCAGTGAGCACTTGATCTGGATAGCCATGTGGTCGACAGAAGTGTGTCTGGAAAGCTTTGGCTGCGGTTTGACCTGTCAAGTCCTTGACTGGTACTACCACCAGGAATCTGGAGTAGTGGTCAACCATAGTGAGAGCGTAGTTGTAGCCTTGTCTGCTGGGTGCCAACTTTACATGGTCCAGGGCCACGATCTCCAGGGGCCGTTTAGTTTGGATGGGCTGGAGTGGTGCTCTCTGGCGGTGCTGGTCTTTTCTTCTAAGATTGCAAGGCCCGCAGTTTCGACACCACTTCTCTAGGGCAGATCTCATGCCCACCCAGTAGAATCTTACTTTAAGTAGGGCCTCCAGTTTCTTCCAACCAAAATGGCCTGCACCATTGTGATAGGCTTCTAGCACCATCCTCGTATCCTTCTGTGGTACAATCACTTGCCACACCTTCTCATGCGTCCTCGGGTCAATGATGCTCCTGTAAAGTTTGTCTTGATAGATGAATAATCGACCCCTCTCCTTCCATAGGTACTGTGCCTCAGGTGGGGCTCCTTTGTCAAGGCTGGCGCCAGGCTGGCTGATCAGTTTCTTTACCAAGCCTACCGCTGGATCATTTTCCTGGGTCTCCTTCCAGTTGTAATGAGGTAGTGGGTTCAGGGTCACCTCTTGGCGGTTGGCACGCGACTGCCGACACTGTTTTGCTCCATGGCGATGGAACGCTGGCAGCTCAATCTCTTCCAGATCATCTTCATCTTCACCCTCGTCTGCTAGGTGAGGCATCCTGGACAGAGCATCTGCGTTGCCGTTCTTGCGGCCAGCTCGATACTTGACAGTAAAGTCATAATTCGCCAGTCGGGCTACCCAACGCTGCTCCATGGCACCCAATTTAGCAGTATCCAAGTGGGTCAGGGGGTTGTTGTCCGTGAAGACAGTGAATTTGGTGGCTGCCAAGTAGTGCTTGAACCGCTCTGTGATAGCCCATACCATGGCCAGGAACTCTAGCTTGAATGAGCTATAATTCTCCGGGTTTCTTTCAGTAGGCCTGAGCTTCCTGCTGGCGTAAGCAATCACACGCTCTTTGCCTCCCTGCACCTGTGAAAGCACTGCTCCCAGTCCCACATTACTGGCATCTGTGTACAGTACGAATGGCAGACCGTAGTCAGGGTAGGCTAGGATCTCTTCACCCGTCAAGGCCCCTTTCATCTGTCTGAAGGAGTGTTCTTCTGCTTCTCCCCAGTGAAATGGCGGGCCGGAGGTCTTTCCTTTCTTCTTTGGGTGGCCTACCAGGAGCTCTTGCAAAGGCGCTGCCATTTTCGTGTAGCCCTTGATGAACCTTCTGTAGTAGCCTACCAAGCCAAGGAACTGGCGTACCTCCCGGACGGTAGTAGGTGTGGGCCACTCCTGGATGACTGTGACCTTCTCTGGGTCCGGTGCTACTCCTTCTGCACTGACCACGTGACCTAGGTACTGGACCTTTGGCTTCAGTAAATGGCACTTGGATGGTTTCAGCTTCATTCCATATCGGGATAGTGCTTCAAAGACTTCAGCCAGGTGTTTCAGGTGGTCCTCGTAGGTCTTGGAGTACACGATGACATCATCCAGGTAGAGCAGGACGGTCTCAAAGTTGAGGTGCCCTAGGCAGCATTCCATAAGCCTCTGGAAGGTCCCGGGGGCATTGCAGAGTCCAAATGGCATGCTGTTGAACTCACAGAGGCCCATTGGGGTGGTGAAGGCCGTCTTCTCCCGATCTTCCTCTGCTACAGATACTTGCCAGTAGCCACTAGTAAGATCTAGGGTAGAAAAGTAGTTGGAGGTTTTTAAGGCAGCGAGGGATTCCTCTATCCTTGGCAAAGGGTAGGCATCCTTGTGTGTTATCTGATTTATCCGTCTGTAATCCACACACATCCTCATCGTGCCATCCTTCTTCCTCACCAGGACTAGGGGAGCTGCCCAGGGGCTGCAACTGTCCCTTATGACTCCTGCCTCCTTCATGTCCTTCAGCATGTCCTTTGTGCGCTGGTAATGGGCTGGTGGAATAGGCCTATGTCTTTCCTTAATGGGAGGATGACTGCCTGTGGGTATGTGATGTTGCACCCCTTTGATCCTACCAAAGTCTAGTGGGTTCTTACTAAAGACCTGCTCGTATTCCTGCACGACCCTGTAAACCCCATGTTTCTGGTAGTCGGGTGTAGAGTCAGTCCCCACGTGTAGTTTCTGGCACCAGTCCTCTAACTGCTTTTGGGAGGTCTCGCCCTCTTTTGAGTCAGCTTGTGTCAGGGGACCTACAGGTGTTATGGCGTCATCTGAGCATGTAAACAGTTTGGCTATGGTAGCGTACCTTGGGAGTCTGGCTTCCTCCTCCCCACAGTTCAACACTCGTACAGGCACTCGTCCCTTGTGTACATCAACTACCCCCCTGGCTGTCAGAATCGTGGGCCAGTGGTCTGAATGAGTGGGCTCTAGTACAGCCTGGTAATCTTGTCCTCTGAGACCTACCGCTGCTCTACACCACATCATCATTTCACTCCGTGGGGGTATCACAATGGGGTTAGCATCCATCACCCGTACACTACCAATCTCACCGCCAGTCTGTTTTACCTGTTGCTTCCTCAGAATGATTCGGATCTCCTTTTGCAAGGCTCTTTGCGACCTGCCGTCAGCACCTTCAACAATCTGGTGAAGCAACAACAACACTTCCCCTAGGCAATTTTCTATGACATTAGTGCCTAAAATCATTTGCGGGTTCCTTTCTCTAACATCAGTGTCCACAACAATCAGTCCTTGTCCCTTCATTTCCTGCCTTCCCACCTTTATGGTTACCTCTTTGACCCCGATCTGGTCTATAGGTTGTCCGTTGGCAGCATAGATGGTGAGGGAGGGGTCCGGTGGTCGGAGATCGCCGTCCGACCAAAACCTCCGATACAGGACATGCGGGATCGTGGTGACCTGAGAGCCGGTGTCCAATAATGCCGGGGTAGGGATCCCGTCCAAGACGATGGACAGGACAGGACGTCCACCCACGTACTGATCACAGCAGCGACTTGGGCCTGATCTTCTTAATCCTGAGGACTGGCCCTCGGCCCCAGGTTTGACTCGTTTAAAGGACAGGCCCTTGCATAGTGACCTGCCTTCTGGCAACGACGACAGATGGGTTGTCCAGCTGAGTCATAGCGATCACTGCTCCTGCCTCGAGTTGGGGGACCCCTTCTCCTCCGCATCCAAGGGACGTCCTCTGGGTTGTCGGCTAGCAGGATCTGATGAGGGACTTTGGTCTCTGAGGGCAACTGCATTGCTTTCAGGATTTGTGCGACGTCCTTAGTGAGCTGCTGCACTTGGGAGGATAGCGTACTTATGGTCTCTGCTGGCGCGTTGAGTCCTTTTGCAGTCATCAGGGCCTGCGTGGAGGATTCTGCTCCTGCAGCCGTGGAACTGGCAGGGTCTGTGTCCACAGGGGGTTGGAGTGCTTTCACTGCCCGGTCTTTCAGAATGGCAAAATCCACGTCAGGGTGTTCCAGGGACCACAGCTTCATCTGCTTCCCATCCTCAGGAGAGCGCAGGCCCCGCAAGAATTGTTCCTTCATCATCCGGTTTCCTTCCTGATCACTGACAGGGTCCACCAGCTTGAGAGCCCGTAGTGCAGCCTGCAGCCTGAGGGCATAGTCTCTTATACTATCTTGGGGCTTCTGACGGCAGTGATAGAAGTCCGTTCTCAGCTCTCCCTCCGTGCGGTGTTCAAAAGCAGCTGCTAGTTTGGCAAAGATGGTCTCAACAGAGCTCCGGTCATCATTGGCCCAGGACTCAGCTTCCAATTCTGCTGCTCCAGTCAATTGTCCCAGCACCACAGCGGCCCTCTGTTTACCAGTCATCGCGTGCATGTCTAGCAGGGTGTTGATCTTTTTCTTAAACCCGGTCAGCGTGTCTATTTTACCGGCGTATTGAGGCAGCCATTGCGCCCCTGGGGCATACAACAAGGACACTGGCATTATGGGGGCGACCTCGGCCGGCGCAGCTGCGACCGCGGCACCGGCACCAGGCGCTGCGGCATCCAGCGCGACAGGGGCTGGCATCGCTTGGGCTGCGTCGCCCTGACCAGGGGCATTACCTCCTGCAGCGTCCATTTTTCTTCAGAAAATCCGCGCGCTCCCTTTCCACTTCCTGGGTCAGAACGCTCTCTGAATTGTGGGGATTCTGGGGCGGCCACACCTCTTCGTGGGCGGTGCTCTTCTCCCTCGCGCGGGCTGCAGCGCGCGCTTTTGAAGATGGCAATATGGCGGCGGTTCAATTTTTGCGGTCGGACCTCTGAGGCACACGGTCACCTGTCTGAACAGGTCTAGTCCTTATCCTGTTCGTGACGCCAGAAGTTGTGAAGCCCCACAGGTGTTGTATCGGTGCATACCTTCAGGGACTCCACGTAGCTGGTGCTGGTCACAGGTAGGGAATCTTCAGTTTTGATCGTGACGCCACTCTCAGTATTGCGGTCAGTGGGGACCGCCACTGCAGGTTAGGGGACGCCTGGGGCTGATGGTGGGTGCAGTCGGATATAGTAGCCTCCTGAGAGTGAGGCAAGCCCCAGGGCCCGGTGGGGGTTTGTAGTACCACAAGTCGCGGAATGACTCAAACACAGTCCAAGAAGTCTTTTAACGTGTTTACTCACTGTTTGGAGGTCACGGTGAGATGCCCGGGCGACACTGTGATAACCAGGTGGAACCAGGAATTCCAGGAGGCCGTTCTGAGGGTAGCTGTCCACTCGCCTTCCTTGCACTCTTTCTGTTTTAGGAGGATCCTTTGCTTGAAGCGTAGTAGGACCCCTCCAGGGAAGCTGTTACCACCCTGCTCCCCTCTCTCTGGCTCGTCTGCCGGCAGCGTGGCCTTGGTGGGATGGCTTCTGGCCCTGTCCCCTTATGGGCCTGGTGTGCTGCTTGGCTCAAGCTCTGTGTAGTCGTGGTGAGGGCATGAAGTACCCCCCCAACCTGTAGGTTAAGCAGCTCTGGATGATCTGCTGCCTGTTCTGGGGACCTAGTTCCCCTTGTGTGCTCGGATACTGGGATCTCCGTACTCAGCCACCCCTCTTTCTCTGGATGCTCTTCAGGCCGACCCACAGTACTCCGTTCTCCTCCGCTTTCAGCTACAGCACTCCTCAGGACCTGTCTGCACGGGAGCTTCTCTGCTCCCCCTCCATACACTTCAACTTCTTCCTCTCCACTCTCTCACTTCCTCTCTCTCTCTCTCTGCCCTGCTTCCTAGCAACCAGCCCCTGAACACACCCCTAGCTGGGAATTGAAAGTTAACTCCTTCTGGCTACTCAAGGGTCCCCTCTGGTGATGTGGGAGGCCTGATCACTATATGTTTGTGTGTGCACCTCATCCTGGCCTTTGGAGATTACCTGGAAGCATTGCTCCCGCATGGGTGCAATACTCTGTGGTGCCTGACCAGGTCAGGGGCGCCACATTTGCACACCAGTCATATCCTCGGTTCAGCGTGGCTGGCCAGAGGACAGGGTAGATGAGGAGGAGGAGGAGGAGGAGGAGGACAGCATGTTCAGTCATCTTGTTGGTCAGGCTACTGAAGTCCTGGCTGTTAAGAGTCTGGCGCACATGGCTGACTTTATGGTAAGCTGCCTGTCTCGTGACCCTCGCGTTAAGAACATCTTGGCCGACAATCATTACTGGTTGGTAACACTGTTAGACCCACGCTACAAGGAGAACTTTTTGTCTCTTATTCCCGTGGAGGAGAGGTCAACCAAAATGCAGCAGTTCCGGAAGGCCATACTCACGGAAGTAGGCAAAGCATTCCCCTCACAAAACGCTAGCGGCATAGGTCAGGAATCAGTGGACAACCGAGGCGTACAGCCGAGAGAGTCACAAGTCCAATCCGCCAGAGGTAGGGGAACAGTCTTTAAGATGTGGGACAGTTTTCTCAGCCCCTCACGTACCACAGCCCCTGAGGTGCGGGGTAGTGCCACAAGAAATCCTAAGTTTGCCCAGATGCTGAAGGAGTACCTTGCAGATCGAACAACTGTACTCCGACATTCCTCTGTGCCTTACAATTATTGGGTATCCAAGCTGGACACGTGGCATGAATTGGCTCTCTACGCCTTGGAAGTCCTGGCCTGCCCTGCTGCTAGCGTTTTGTCAGAGCATGTTTTTAGTGCCGCAGGTGGAATCATTACAGATAAACGCACCCGCCTGTCAACTGAAAATGCTGACAGGCTGACTCTGATCAAGATGAACAAGGGTTGGATTGGGCCAGACTTCACCACACCACCAGCAAATGAGAGCGGAATTTAATGTTTGCCATGTACCTCCACTCACCCATGGGTACACACTTCTGGACTTTGGATAATCGCTGGACTGCTCCTCCTTCTCCTCATGCGCCACCATGATGATGACCGTTACAAATTGCAATACTTAGGCCTTTGTTTCAGGTATACCCCCAGTGGTAAATTTTTTCGCCCATTCTTTGCAGAATGGACATTACAACGACAGGAGACCCGCTCCTTTGCAATGGGAACAATGTTTTGAGGCCCTCATGCACGTCTCTACCCAGGGACAACGTGGAGCCTCCCAATTTTTGGCTGCCCTGCCTAAGGGCTATACTATAATACACCCACTTCCTTAAAATGGACACTTAATGTTTTGAGGCCCTCATGCACGTCTCTACCCAGGGACAACGTGGAGCCTCCCAATTTTTGGCTGCCCTGCCTAAGGGCTATACTATAATACACCCACTTCCTTAAAATGGACACTTAATGTTTTGAGGCCCTCATGCACGTCTCTACCCAGGGACAACGTGGAGCCTCCCAATTTTTGGCTGCCCTGCCTAAGGGCTATACTATAATACACCCACTTCCTTAAAATGGACACTTAATGTTTTGAGGCCCTCATTCACGTCTCTACCCAGGGACAACGTGGAGCCTCCCAATTTTTGGCTGCCCTGCCTAAGGGCTATACTATAATACACCCACTTCCTTAAAATGGACACTTAATGTTTTGAGGCCCTCATGCACGTCTCTACCCAGGGACAACGTGGAGCCTCCCAATTTTTGGCTGCCCTGCCTAAGGGCTATACTATAATACACCCACTTCCTGACAATGGGCACTTCAGGTTTACAGGCCATCATGCACGTCTCTATCCAGGGACAATGTGGAGCCTCCCAATTTTTGGCTGCCCTGCCTAAGGGCTATACTATAATACACCCACTTCCTGACAATGGGCACTTCAGGTTTACAGGCCCTCATGCACGTCTCTACCCAGGGACAACGTGGAGCCTCCCAATATTTGGCTGCCCTGCCTAAGGGCTATACTATAATACACCCACTTCCTTAAAATGGACACTTAATGTTTTGAGGCCCTCATGCACGTCTCTACCCAGGGACAACGTGGAGCCTCCCAATTTTTGGCTGCCCTGCCTGAGGGCTATACTATAATACACCCACTTCCTTAAAATGGACACTTAATGTTTTGAGGCCCTCATGCACGTCTCTACCCAGGGACAACGTGGAGCCTCCCAATTTTTGGCTGCCCTGCCTAAGGGCTATACTATAATAGACCCACTTCCTTACAATGGGCACTTCAGGTTTACAGGCCCTCATGCACGTCTCTATCCAGGGACAACGTGGAGCCTCCCAATTTTTGGCTGCCCTGCCTAAGGGCTATACTATAATACACCCACTTCCTGACAATGGGCACTTCAGGTTTACAGGCCCTCATGCACGTCTCTATCCAGGGACAATGTGGAGCCTCCCAATTTTTGGCTGCCCTGCCTAAGGGCTATACTATAATACACCCACTTCCTGACAATGGGCACTTCAGGTTTACAGGCCATCATGCACGTCTCTATCCAGGGACAATGTGGAGCCTCCCAATTTTTGGCTGCCCTGCCTAAGGGCTATACTACAATAGACCCACTTCCTTCCAATGGGCACTTCAGGTTTACAGGCCATCATGCACGTCTCTATCCAGGGACAATGTGGAGCCTCCCAATTTTTGGCTGCCCTGCCTAAGGGCTATACTATAATACACCCACTTCCTGACAATGGGCACTTCAGGTTTACAGGCCCTCATGCACGTCTCTATCCAGGGACAACGTGGAGCCTCCCAATTTTTGGCTGCCCTGCCTAAGGGCTATACTATAATACACCCACTTCCTGACAATGGGCACTTCAGGTTTACAGGCCATCATGCACGTCTCTATCCAGGGACAATGTGGAGCCTCCCAATTTTTGGCTGCCCTGCCTAAGGGCTATACTATAATAGACCCACTTCCTTACAATGGGCACTTCAGGTTTACAGGCCCTCATGCACGTCTCTATCCAGTGACAACGTGGAGCCTCCCAATTTTTGGCTGCCCTGCCTAAGGGCTATACTATAATACACCCACTTCCTTAAAATGGACACTTAATGTTTTGAGGCCCTCATGCACGTCTCTACCCAGGGACAACGTGGAGCCTCCCAATTTTTGGCTGCCCTGCCTAAGGGCTATACTACAATAGACCCACTTCCTTCCAATGGGCACTTCAGGTTTACAGGCCATCATGCACGTCTCTATCCAGGGACAATGTGGAGCCTCCCAATTTTTGGCTGCCCTGCCTAAGGGCTATACTATAATACACCCACTTCCTGACAATGGGCACTTCAGGTTTACAGGCCCTCATGCACGTCTCTATCCAGGGACAACGTGGAGCCTCCCAATTTTTGGCTGCCCTGCCTAAGGGCTATACTATAATACACCCACTTCCTGACAATGGGCACTTCAGGTTTACAGGCCATCATGCACGTCTCTATCCAGGGACAATGTGGAGCCTCCCAATTTTTGGCTGCCCTGCCTAAGGGCTATACTACAATAGACCCACTTCCTTACAATGGGCACTTCAGGTTTACAGGCCCTCATGCACGTCTGTATGCAGGGGCATTGGTGAACTTCACAATTTTGGACTGCCCTGGCAAAGGAAAATACTACAAAGACTCACTTCCTCAAAATGGGCACATTAGACTCAAGAGGCCTTCATGTACGTCTCTTCTCAGGGACATCGGAGTGCCACACAATGTTTTCACGTAAAATCTTTCATGTATTAATCTCAAAAAGTAACATACACCAGCTCTATCTCACTATTGGGTATGTGCCCTTAACATTTCTGCCATGAAAAATCATTTTGGGGTCATTTTGGAAGGTTTTCTGGTGAGTCCGTAAAAATGGCGTGAAACGCGGACAAAATTGTTCACAGCTGTGACTTTTGAGTGATAAATGCTTCAAGGGGTCTTCCCCATGCTGTTGCCATGTCATTTGAGCACTCTTCTGAGACTTTTGTGACATTTTTAGGGTTTCTACATGCTGCCGGGGGGTCATTTCACAAAAATACTCGGGTCTCCCATAGGATAACATTGGGCTCGTTGCTCGGCCCGAGTACACGAGTATCTTGGGAGGCTCGGCCCGAGCTTCGAGCACCCGAGCTTTTTAGTACTCGCTCATCACTAATAATGACTGATCAATTCCGGCAGAAAAAGAAAAACTTGTCTGATAAGATATATTACAAAGCTTCTCATTTTCATGTGAACTATTGATTTATGAAATAAAAATTAAAACAACGGTTATACTTTAACCCCTTCACGACATAAGAGCGGACCTGTTGAAGTTCGGATTATGCAGGTTCAGCCAGACTTTAGATAGAGTTCAGTTCAGGACCCGGATTTGACCTGAACCCCATTTGAACTCACTAATTGGACAGTTTGGCTCTCTGTCCACATACAGCCAGCCATAAACAGAACACTTCTGGGCAGAGGAGGAACAGTGGGATATTTTAATTTTTTGTATACACTACATCCAGTGCGAGCCGTTCAAACGCTGTCAGCGGCTCGCACTGGGCTGAGCACCGAGCATACCGCAGCATAATGATGGTCGAACGAGTTGTTAGGATACGTAAAGCACCCAAACTTCGACCTGAAACACTGATTTTTGTTGTAAAGTCAGTGTTCAGTGTGAACCCCAAACTTTACTCTTAGGGTTTGCTCATCTCTACATATGATGTATATTTACATCATATATTGTGTCCCTGCCTTTGATGCAGACTCAGAAGACGAGCCTGCATTTTTCCCTTTACATGACAGCTGATTTAAATCAGCCATCATGTGCCTCCAACAGCCATGAGTGGATTGGAGAACCACCTGAGGTTGTTGACCAGTTATATCCCATTGTCAATCTAAGACTGCGGGATTAAACACGCGCTAGTAGGGAGCCCATCATTTCCTACTTCCATTGGTGCGCCTGTGACATGATCGCGGGACGCTGATGGGTTCTCATACCATCGGGGGTCAGCTGATGACCTCTGTGTCTGTCAATCTGATCCTCCTGTGAGCGCTAGCTGTGAGCTGATGTTCATTGGAGATTGTGATTTCTGCTATACAGATCAGGGCTGATGCTCTAGTAATGGACTAGTAAAAAACATTAAAAAAAAAATATACAAACAAAAGTTCAAATTGCCCCCTTGAATAATAATCTTTAAAAATTACACATATTTGGTATCGCTGAGTTCAAACCTATAAAAATATAAAACAAATTAATCCAATTGGTAAACAGCGTAACGTACAAAAAATTAAAACCGCCAGAATTTTTTTTTTCTTAGCCACCACAACACTGCAATGAAATACACTGCTCAAAAAAATGAAAGGGAACACTTAACCAACCGAATATAACTCCAAGTTAATCAAACTTCTGTGAAATCAAACTGTCCACTTAGGAAGCCACACTGATTGACAATCAATTTCACATGCTGTTGTGTAAATGGAATAGAAATCAGAAGGAAATTATTGGTAATTATCAAGACACACTCAAAGGAGTATTTCTGCAGGTGGAGATCACAGACTACATCTCCGTACCAATGCTTTCTGGCTGAAGTTTTGGTCACTTTTGAATGCTGGTTGTGCTCTCACACTCGTGGTAGCAGGAGACGGACTCTACAACCCATACAAGTGGCACAGGTAGTGCAGCTCATCCAGGATGGCACATCAATGAGAGCTGTGGCGAGAAGGTTTGCTGTGTCTGTCAGCATAGTGTCCAGAGAATGGAGTCGCTACCAGGAGACGAGCCAGTACACCAGGAGACGTGAAGGGGGCCGTAGGAGGGCAACAACCCATCAGCAGGACTGCTACCTCCGTCTTTGTGCAAGGAGGAACAGGATGAGCACTGCTAGAGCCCTGCAAAATGACCTTCAGCAGGCCACAAATGTGCATATGTCTGCACAAACGGTTAGAAACCGACTCCATGAGGGTGGCATAAGGGCCCAACGTCCACAGATGGGGGTTGGGCTCACTGCCCAACACCGTGCAGGAAGCTTGGCATTTGCCACAGAACACCAGGATTGGTAAATTCGCCACTGGCGCCCTGTGCTCTTCACAGATGAAAGCAGGTTCACACTGAGCACATGTAACCGACGTGACAGAGTCTAGAGACACCGTGAAGAACGTTCTGCTGCCTGCATCATTCTTCAGCATCACTGGTTTGGCAGTGGGTCAGTAATTGTGTGGGGTAGTATTTCTTTGGCGGGCCGCACAGCCCTTTATGGGCTCGCCAGAGGTAGCCTGACTGCCATTAGGTAACAAGATGAGATCCTCAGACCCCTTGTGAGACCATATGCTGGTGCGGTTGGCCTTGGGTTCCTCCTAATACAGGACAATGCCAGACCTCATGTGGCTGTAGTGTGTCAGCAGTTCCTGCAAGATGAAGGCATTGAAGCTATGGAATGGCCCGCCCATTCCCGAGACCTGAATTCGATTGAGCAAATCTGGGACATCATGTCTCGCTCCATCTCCATCTACCCATGTCATGTTGCACCACAAACTGTCCAGGAGTTGGCGGATGCTTTAGTCCGGGTCTGGGAGGAGATCCCTCAGGAGACCACACGCAACCTCATCAGGAGCATGCCCAGGAATTGTAGAGAGGTCATACAGGGACGTGGAGGCCACACACAATAATGAGTCTCATTTTGACTTGTTTTGATTTTCATTTTGACTTGTTTCCACTTTCATTTTGTGTGTATTCAAATCCAGGCCTCCATTGGTTAAAACATTTGATTTCCATTGATGATTTTTGTGTGATTTTGCTGTCAGTACATTCAACTTTGTACAGAACAAAGTATTCAATGAGAATATGTCATTCATTCAGATCTAGGATGTGTTATTTGAGTGTTTCCTTTCATTTTTTGAGCAGTGTACAATAAGAGGCAATCAAAATGGTATCAATAAAAACATCAGCTCAAGACACAAAAAATAAGCCATCGCTTAGTCCCAGATCCTGAAAAATAAAAACATTACAGGTCTCAGAAAATGGAGGCAAAAGCGAAAACATTTTTTGATAAACGTCTTAATTTTTTTCACCACTTAAATAAAAAAAAACAACAAAATTATACATGTTTGGTATTTACGATCTCGTTCTGACCTGGGGAATCATAATGCCAGGTCAGTGTAACCATACATTGAACAAGGTTAATAAAAAATGCAAAAAAACAGTTATGGACTTGCACTATTTTTGCAATTTCACTTCACTTAGATTTTTTTTCCCCAGTTTTCTAGTACACTATACGGTAAAATAAAAACTCAAACTGGTCTCATAGAAAAAGAAAAATCACCCGGGGTGAAGGGTTAAAGGCTTTTTGCAACAGATTAGTAGTGTCTGTTACTGCTGATCAGGTTCTGACATCAGAATTTGTTGGTTTTTTTATACGCAGATTTTATTCATCTAGTGTAACGTTTCCATTGATGTGTATTCTAATGTTAATAATATCACGCTTCATTATCAAGTTAGCAGTAAGACAAAATTCGGCTCCTCTACTGCACAGACCATAAGATTTTAATTTTGTATAAAGGCTTTGAAACGGCAGCGCACAATGTAATTCTTCCTGTTTTTATTATTTGGAGATAAGATGGTTCATAACAATAGTGCCACAGGGAATATAAATGGTTCGGTAGCTTAAACGCAACATTTGCAGTGAATTACCGCAAACAACAGATTAAAAGCAAATGTATAAACTACTGATAATAGGAATTGTGTTTTTACAAGTAAATACCGAAATCATATTGCTCGTATTATTGCTGCTGAAGGCATGACTTACTGCCAACATACACTGTCATCTGGAAGCAAGAATTAAGGAGTTTGATATTTTATTAATTCCACAGATTTAGAGGAGTCTAGAGAAGTTATATAGCAGTGATGTAGTTAAAGGGAACCTGTCAGCAGATTTGGGGCCTATAAGATGCGGCCACCACCAGTGGGCTCTTATATACAGCATTCTAGAATACTGTATATAAGAGCCCAGGCCGCTGTGTAGAACGTAAAAATCATTTTATAATACTTACCTAAACGGTTGCTGCGGTGGAGTTGGGCCACATGGGCGTCTCCGATCTCCGGTGCGGCACATCCTCTTTCGGCAATCTTCGTCCTCCTTCTGAAGCTTGTGTGCATGACGCGTCCAACATCATACGCACTCGCCAATCCTGCGCAGGTGCACTACAATACTTTGATCTGCCCTGCTCAAGGCAGATCAAACTGCGTCAAGTGTGGATGACGTAGGACGCGTCATGCACTCCAGCTTCAGAAAAAGGACGAAAAAGATGGCCGAAAGAGGAGGCGCCGGCACTGGAGAACGGAGACGCCCATATGACCCAGCTCCACCGCAGCGACCATTTAGGTAAGTATTATAAAGTGAGCTTTATGTTCTACACAGCGGCCTGGGCTCTTATATACAGCATGTTAGAATGCTGTATATAAGGTCTCAGTGGTGGCCCTAAATCTGCTGAAAGGTTCCCTTTAAAGAAAGTAGAAAAACCGAAGCAAATGGAAAAAAGCACTATATGGGTTGAGTACGTCAATGATATTGGAAGTATAAGATAATCTAAAAAAATTATGCTGGCCTGGGATATAGTAAATATAGGATTGATATGGAAAATGCAGTTGATTCTCTCAGGGTCCTTAGGCATTGGCAGTCACCATACTCTGAAAGTATAAGGGCAAAAGCCAGAAGGATCGGAAAAGCCTAAAAAAAAATAGATCTGCGCAAATTAATCCACTAATCCTTGTTGTACACATCGAGAAAGGACACAATGTCCGACACGTCTGTGTGTTCACAGACTCTAGCAATCTCGGGGATGTTTGTGCTTTGAATTTGTTTTTACCCTTCTTGCATTGGCGATTGTCTTTTAAGATATTGAAATAAAAAATCGATTTTAGAAGAACGGACGCTGGAGATTTTTCTTTATATTACTTGTGCTGGAATCTCACTGGATCTGTGACAGTTGCTCTTTTAAAGAACTGGTGAGCTGACTAAAGCTATATTTCTATTTACAAAAATAGTTTTTTTTACAAATTAATATAAAAGTAAAAATATAAAATATGGTAAAAAGGAGGATAAAATAAAGGTGTATTTATAACAATAGGCAACGCATCTCAAGGATCTAGGTAACTTTTTAAAATCAGAAGTCAAACAGTGGGTAACTTTAGAAACATCTAAAGATGCCAAAAGCAAACTCCAACTCCCCAAAAGTGGAGGGGGAGTAAGATCAAAAGGAGTTTCTCACTCCCACTTCCCCCCTCCATCTTTGGGTAGATGAAGTTTGTTTTTGGAGTCTTTTATTCATAATTATTTATTTCATAGTCCTTTTCTTTACCGTATTTTATAGGTTTACTTTTATATTAATTTGTATAATACCTATTTATTTCCCTATATAAGGATTAAAAGGGTTGTCCACTACTTGGACAACCCCCTCTCATTCCATATGTTTGCCTCAGTTAAAATAAAAAAAAAAAAAAGGCTATACTCCCCTTCGGGGCCAACGTCACGCAAGTGCTATCTCTCTTGGGGATCATGGGAGGTTGTTACGTTATGTGAGCCCCGAGCCCAATCACCACCGGCTTCACTGACCCCACCTTCAGATGTATAAGTAATCAAGAGGAGGCGAGAGCTGTGGCTGCCACTCACTTCCTGTTGCTTATTTAGGCGTCCAAAGGTTGGGTCAGTGAAGTCGGCTGTGATTGGGCGCGGGGCTTGTGTGACTTAACAACCTCCCAGTCACTCAGGAAGAATGGGGCCTGCCTCGGTAATGTCTGGTCAACTTGAAGTTGATGTGATATCACCGGATCTCACAGGTCACAGAGCCTGGGGGGTCACTTGATGGGGATGAGCGGACCGCAATAGCACCGCTCAGAGGCAGACTGCACTGTACAAGGTAGTTGAGAAAGTCCTTCACTTTAAGTTTTACAGACATGTGGCCGCTTATGCTGAGTAGTGAACCACCTCTTTAATGTACGGTTTTGTGGGGAATGATTCAGTATAACCTGTGAGTTAATCATTTGAACCTCCATTTTATTCTGGATCTTCTGTCCAGTAGGCGGTCATATATATCACTGAGTTTCTTTATACAAATATGCATACAGAAATAGCGGTTGGTCACGGATATAGAGACCAGCCCTGAAAGTGTCGTCACTTTCAGGTGCGGAGAATGGTCTCTGCTTTTCTCCTTACCATGCACAATGACAGTGCGCTCTGTTGCCTGATCGTCACTTCTCATTAAAGCTGGTGAGGGAGTGAACTGTCATTGTGCAATCAATTTTATATCATACAGTGATAAGCATACGTTGCAATTAACAACTAATGCATGCTCAGTAGAGGATGGACTAGCCCATCGCCTGAAACGGATGTCACTGATGACTTGTCGTTTCAAGGTGGGAACAGAGGCTGTGGCCCCCTCATGACATCTCGTTTGAGTGTCCCAGCATGCACTGGGGATTCTGAAATAAAAGGTCAGCAAACTGGAAGTAAAGAAAAAAAACAAAACAAACATACCCAAACAAAACCAGATCCCAACTCTATTTACTAAAATCCAGCCCCAAACTGGCAAAGAATGTCCACCATCATTCATCACTGTTGTCTGAAGACACTTCATGTTCTGTCGACTGTGCAGGACCCTTCACAAGGAACACACGTCCAGCGGTGGTTAGGAAACGATCATATTTTCCCTCCGGTTATACCGGCTTCACTCCTTCCTTGGACCTGATAATATAGAATTGTCCTCTATCCTTCCACACATGCTGGTATGCTTAACAGCTGACACAGTCCAGTCTTTACTGCTTTCCTACAGCACCATTATGTGGTTATGTCATATTCAGTAAAGGGATCCAATATACGCTGTCTTATTGAAGGCATCATATACATAGGTTCTTGGACCCCCCCCCCTTTTTCACTACTGCATGTAGTCCTAGTACCTGCAACAGTGCTCCTGCTGCAGTGTACATCTATCACCTGATAGTACCAATAAAGTTACAGTGAAGGTCATATGAGAGACTCTCTACAGTATCTAATTGCCGCCTTAACAGCCGAATGTTTCCATTTTACCTATTATTACATGATAAAAGTTCATGCTGACGAAGGCCTGTCTCCGAAACGTCAATTGTTTTTGGACCAAGCAGATGCGCGTAATGAATGCTGAACAAACCTGATCAATAAAAAGAAATTTGCATACTAATTACCGTATATTTGCTTTTCTGGGAGTTGTAGTGTGCCGGGGTTATCAGTCACCTGGTACAGACTTTGCAGACCTCAGCCAGCTTCCTAAATCTGGCGTTATTCTAGTCTCGGTGGGTGCCCGCCAAAAGCGGGGTGCTGCTGGATTGGAGTAGATAGCCCTGGAACCTCTGAGGCATGGACATTCTAAATCCCTGGTGAGCCAGCGGAAGGGTGAGACTATGTTGCCTGTTACATTTGTGTGTTTTGCTGGTTATGTGTTATGTGCCGTTAATATTTTGGGGATCCAATAAAGTCTTAATATTGTGATTCCCTCACCCTGTGTTGTCTGAGTAGTGTTCCGCCCACAGTTAAGGAGGTCGTGCGTTCAGTTGGGATGAGCCCTGAGCCATGCTGTCTTTCTAAAGGCAGCTGGTTCAGCGGACAAGAGCACCCACTGAGCCCCGTGTCTCCACAATTGGTGACAGCAGTGGGATACTTCTCAGCCTGGGTTATCCAGGGGAGCTGCAGAGGACTGGTGTTCGTGGGCACCGTCCAGGGCTCAACAACCAGGGAGGCACATAAGCATACCCAGCAGGTCATAGGAGAGGCATTCAAGTTTTGGACGCTGCCATGTCCAACCCCACCAGCTCAGCCATGGGACAAGGACCAGAGAGGAGATACAACCAAAGCAGTAAATGGATGATACAGGATCTGTGCCAGAGGCGAAAGATTGACTACAGGAACGCTGACACTCGGTCGGACTTGATCCGGAAATTAGTCCGTTGGGATGCCCAGAATTATGCAGAGGATGATGAGGATCCCACCGATATTGACCCAGAGGATTTAAACTATTGCCACATCATGGATCTAGTGACAATCGGGAATCAACTTGGTCCAAAATGGCCCAAGCCACAGTGTTGTTGGTTGCATTAGGGCCTAAATCCTCTAGAGAAGAGAGGGCATGTGTTCTGGAATATGTTTATGGTGTTTCAGCTGCCGTACTGCTAACACCAGCCACTCGAGAAGGATGGTCCCGCTACCGAGCAGAAGCTGCACCGAAACAAAGGTCTACAAACAGGGCCTGTGACTTGCCCAATCTACGGCGCTGTTATACATGTGGGCGCCATGGACATATTGATAAAGATTGTCTCCAAAACAGAGGCCGCATGCTTGGAGCCCGTCTGCCAGTCCAACCAGTCAAATTATGCCGAGATGAACCAACGAGAGCTGAGGAATGCTACTCCCGAGAAACACCAATAGCTGAGGAAGTGGTTTACCCAGTCTATAACCTACGGCAAGCCATACACCGTACACCAGCCAACCTCCATCCCCACATCCAGACGGTCAAGGTCGGTGATATACAGGCTCAGGGACTTCGAGACACTGGCTCTTCCATCACCCTGGTCAGCCTAGATATTGTTCCCACAGAACATCATTTACCTGGCCGCCAAGTGACCATCACCCTTGCTGGGTGCCAGCACTCGGACATCCCTCTGGCATGTGTGCAGTTGGACCTAAGGACTGACCAGGGAGAGGTCGAGGTGGAGCTTGTGAACAGCCTCCCCACACCTGGTATTTTGGGGACTAACCAGAAAGCGATCGATGTGGGACTTGTAAACAGCCTCCCCATACCTGTCATTGTGGAGACTGACCAGAGCAAGGCTGATATGGAGCTTATGGACACCGTCCCCACACCAGTTATTTTGGGAAATAACCAGGAGGAAGTTGATGTAGGGCTCATGGATGGTCTCCCCACTTCTGTTGTTTCGGGGACTAGCCAGGAGGAAGTTGAAGTGGGGTGCATAGATGGCCCCACCAAGTCTGTTGTTTCGGATACCACCCAGAGGGAAGTGAAAGTGAGGCTTGTGGATTACCTGCTCACACCAGTTATTTTGGAGTATGACCTAGGACAAGAACTATCCAATCAGTTTGAAACAGCCATCACCCACTTCCAAGTTAAGCAGGACCATGATGTGGATCTTTCTAACATCTTTTACAAAGATAATTCACATTTCCAGTCTCCATCATCCACCTCTGAGCCAACAGCCGTGAGTAAGCCTAACCAGACTGTGGCTATTGACTGGGGAAAGATTGATAGTAATAAATGTATGCAAGCCCAACTCACGGACCCCACCTTAGTGCTTGTCTGCAATATGGCTGCTCAACCTGGGGGAGGTAATCAGGGGGAGGTGTATAGATGATGCTGACCTCACCGTTAAAAAGGACAATGCCATCAAGAGGAGAAGGATGATCGGAAGCCTATCCTGTCTGGCTAATATTAAGAAGGGGGAGGAATGTGACGACATGTACACCCATGGACACGCCGGCAGATCAAAGCTGTGTTGGAGCGGAGGAGACATTTCTCCTTACTCTGACACTCCTCCTCCCCCGGGTGCAGGTGTGTTGCCTAGGAGACGGAGGAGCGTCAGCAAGCGGCGCGGGTGTAATGAGGTGTTCTGGCCGCGTGGGAACTGAGGACCCAGCGGCGTGCAGCGGGGGAGCATGTGCAGGAAGGTGAGTTGTGTTGCTTTTTTTTCTTTTTATAACTCGTGTGCGGCTGTGCCAAGGTGGGGATGGGGGGGCCAGTGCCAGCGCCAGCATGGGGTGCGGGAGAACACACATGCCAGCACGAGGTGGGGGAGGGGGAACACACATGCCAGCATGGAGTGGGGGAGGGGGAACATACATGCAAGCATAGGGTGGGGGAGGGGGAACACACATGCCAGCATGGGGTGGGAGAGGGGGAACACACATGCCAGCATGGGGTGGGGGGGAACACACATGCCAGCATGGGGTGGGGGGGAACACACATGCCAGCATGGGGTGGGGGGGAACACATGTCAGCATGGGGTGGGGGGGCACACATGCCAGCATGGGGTGGGGGGGGAACACACATGTCAGCATGGGGTGGAGGGGAACACACATGCCAGCATGGGGTGGGGGGGGGTACACACATGCCAGCATGGGGTGGGGGGGGACACACATGCCAGCATGGGGTGGGGGGGGAACACACATGCCAGCATGGGGTGGGGGAGAAACACACATGCCAGTATGGGGGGGAACGCACATGTCAGCATGGGGTGGGGGAGGGGAACATACATGCCAGCATGGGGTGGGGGAGAAACACACATGCCAGCATGGAGTGGGGAGGGGGAACACACATGCCAGCATGGGGTGGAGAAACACACATGCCAGTATGGGGGGGGGGAACGCACATGTCAGCATAGGGTGGGGGAGAAACACACATGCCAGTATGGGGTGGGAAAGAAACACACATGCCAGTATGAGGGGGGAACGCACATGCCAGCATGGGGTGGGGGAGGGGGAACACACATGCCAGTATGGGGTGGGGGAGAAACACACATGCCAGTATGGGGGGGGGAATGCACATGCCAGCATAGGGTGGTGGAGAAACACACATGCCAGTATGGGGTGGGTGAGGGGGAACACACATGCAAGCATGGGGTGGGGAAGAAACACACATGACAGTATGGGGGGGGAACACACATGCCAGCATGGGGTGGAGGAGGGGGAACACACATGCCAGTATGGGTGGGGGGGGACACACATGCCAGTATGGGTGGGGGGGTACACACATGCCAGCATGGGGGGGAAACATGCATGCCAGGATGGGGAAACATGCATGCCAGGATGGGGAAAATATACATGCCAAGATGGAGGAAACATGCATGCCAGGATGGAGGAAAAATGCCACGATAGGGTACATTTACCAGGAAGAGGAACATTTACCAGGAAGGGGAACATGCCAGGAAGGGGAACATGCTAGGAAGCGGGACATTTACCTGGATGGGGGTAAATTAACCAGGATTGGGAACATTTACCAGGATGGAGGACATTTACCAGGAATAGGGTACATGCCGGGATGGGGAAACATTTACAAGGATGGGCAATATGTCAGGATGGGGTACATTTCCCAGCATGGGGGAACATGCCAGAATGTGGTACATTTACCAGGATGGAGGACATTTACCAGGATGAGGCCATGATGGGGACAAATATACCAGAATGTAGGAAATATATATCAGGATGGGGGACATGTTTACCAGGAAGTGGCCAGGAAGGGAGACATAACTACGCAATGAAGGGGAGGGGAGCAACTCGTACCTCTTTATGGGATTTCAAGATGTTCAGACTTTGAAATGTAGATGTGGATTACAGGGTGAAATCTGATTGCATTCCATGATAAAATCTCTGTCTAATATGCTGCAATTTTTTCAAGAAAGATCAACTGCTGTGTCTGGAAAGGGCAGTGGCAGGGGCTCAGCTTCAATGTGTGGTAAGCATGCATGAGCGTGATGCCCCCTGCAGAAGAGAAGAGAAGACTGCAAAGGTAAGATTAAAATAAATTATTTACATAATAGGATTGGTTGGTACTTCGGAAAAAAAATTGGGTTTAGGGCTACAGTTTGGGCACTCGGCCTGTAAAAGGATCGCCATGACTGCACTATAGCCTGGAATGTCAAAGCTATAAGGCCTAAAACACACATCCGTGAAAACCACGTCCGTGTAAAATGGGCCGTTTTTCGGGTCCGTTTTCCGTTTTTTAGGTTCGTTTTTATGGTATGTGTGGCCTGCGTATGTATCCCGTATGCTAGCCGTATGTGTGTGTGAAATGTCCGTGTGTGCATGTGAAACTTAACTGACATGTGTTTGTGTTGTCCGTGTGGAATGTCCGTGTGTGATGCAAAATGTCGTTTACTACATGTCGGCAGACAGCAGACAGAGTAGCGCGATGAGAATGAACTCGGGTGGACTTCACCCGACTTCATTGTCATGCCGCGGCTCTGTCTGTGTGCCGTGTATTGATTAGCGGTCACCTGTGAAGGATTCACCGGTGACCGCTAATCCCCCGAGTGACGGAAGTGTCCCCCCCTCTCTCATACTCACCGATCCCCAATCATCGGCGCTGCACGGCGTTCACACTGCTCCGGCGGCTTTTTCTAATTTGAAAAAGCCGGCCGCTCATTAAACAATCTCGTATTCCCTGCTTTCCCCGCCCACCGGCGCCTATGATTGGTTGCAGTGAGACACGCCCCCACGCTGAGTGACAGGTGTCTCACTGCACCCAATCACAGCAGCCGGTGGGCGTGTCACTATGGAGTATAGAAATAAATAATTAAAAAAAACGGCGTGCGGTTCCCCCCAAATTTAATACCAGCCAGATAAAGCCATACGGCTGAAGGCTGGTATTCTCAGGATGGTGAGCTCCACGTTATGGGGAGCCCCCCAGCCTAACAATATCAGTCAGCAGCCGCCCAGAATGGCCGCATACATTAGATGCGACTGTTCTGGGACAGTACCCGGCTCTTCCCGATTTGCCCTGGTGCGTTGGCAAATCGGGGTAATAAGGAGTTATTGGTAGCCCATAGCTGCCAATAAGTCCTAGGTTAATCAATGTCAGGCGTCTCTCGAGATACCTTCCATGATTAATCTGTAAATTACAGTAAATAAACACACACAACTGAAAAATCCTTTATTAGAAATAAAAAAAATGCCGCGTGACGTCGATGTGACGCCAAACGTCCCTCCCACTCCAGGAAGTGGACGTTCGCCGCCCACATAGAGGTCGTATGGACGGGTAAGTACGTGTGACGGGGGTTAATCGTTTGTGCGGCACGTTCAACAAATTGAATGTGCCACACATACGATGGGGGCGTTGCAAATCGCATACGATATCGTATGCGAAATTGTAACGCGTAAAGCAGGCTTTCAGGTTTCAGTTACTTGGGAGGCGCCGGCATGGGTTCAGTCACCGCTGTGTGTATTGAGAGAGGAGGCTGTAACTGCACCCCCCGCACTGACTGACAGCTACTCAGCATTAAAACCTGCTGTCAGTTAGTGATAGGGCCACGGTTACAACCGTTACTTTTGATATGCAGAGCAGTGACTGAACTCGCGTCGCTCCCATGCTAAAATCCGAATGCTGCAGGAAGGAATGAAGTTAATTTCCTCCAGGCAGCAGTGTTCGATGTACAGGTTCCAAATGTTATTAACCTGCAGATTAACCCCATAGCTGCAGGTTACTGGTGTTTTTTCAGTTTTTCAGGTTTCCCCTAACGATCAACTGTGTATGGTATTATTAAAAAGTGGAATCGATAAGGAACTACAGTGTCATCAGAGTTTGGTCAGTGTGTCAGTTCTACCATCAAAGTTTAGTAAGCATGTCATCAGATTTTCTCAGATGAAAAGAAATGATGGAGATTTCACAACATTTTATATCAGTTTGTGAAAAATTGATAGCACAGAGATGACTGTCACGTTCGCCGCCAGGGATGGTACTGTGGCGAGCAAAAATGGACCCACTGGACTACAGGGAAATCCCTGACCTACCCTTTTGTGGGGTAAAGTACGGGACTGTGGCAGCTGACCCCCAGGGCAGGGGCAAACACAGAAGCAGACAGGGCTGAGACAGAAGACCAAGTGTAGACAGGGACTACAAGGGTAGAAAAGGCAGAAGGCATGGTCAGGGCAGACAGGCACAGTCTCTGGTGTGGCGAGGGCCACCAAGTTAGCTGAGGCTAGAGGCACGGCCAGGCTAGAAAGGCACAGTCTCTGGTGTGGTGAAGACCACTGGGTTAGCTGAGGCTGGAAGCAGTGCTGGGCTGGACAGGCACAGTCTCTGCTGTGGTGAGGGCCATTGGAGTAGCTGATACCGGAGGCATGGCCAGACTGGACAGGTGCAGTCTCTGGTGTGGCAAGAGCCACCAGGGTAGCTGAGGCTGGAGCACAGTCGGGTTGGAGAGCCACAGTCTCTGGTGTGGCGAAGGCCACCGGGTTAGCTGAGGCTGGAGGCACGGCCGGGCTGGACAGGCGCAGTCAATGGTGTGGTGAAGGCCACCAAGTTAGCTGAGGCAGCAGGCATGGCCGGGCTGGAAAGGCACAGCCAATGGTGTGGCGAAGACCACCAGGTAGCAGAGGCCAGAGGCACAGCTGGACTAGACAGGCACAGTCTCTGGTGTGGTGAGAGCCACCGGGGTAGCTGAGGCTGGAAGCACAGTCGGGCCGGGCTGGAGAGCCACAGTCTCTGGTGTGGCGAGGGCCAGCGGGGTTCCTGAGTCTGGAGGCATGGCCGGGACGGACAGGCAGGGACACTAGAACCGACAGGCATCAGAAACCAACAGGACTGAACGGATAGGACAGACAAGGGGACCTGACAACTAGCTAACTAGGGCACTACACACTAACCAGCTAAACTAAGGCATTCAACAGGCAACTCCCCTAGTGGGAGCTTTCCCTAAATACCCAATGCCTCTCAGCAATAGGCTGAGAAGCACATCCTAGGAGTGAGACGCTGGCCCTTTAAGAGAGGGGCAGCAACACGCACACATTGCAGCAAAGGTATGCTCCCTTGACCATACAGATCCCACCCCCAGGTGTCCCCCTTTGCAGTACATATCCCACCCCCACGTGGCCCCCATTGCAATACAGATCTCAACTTCCAGGCTGCCCCCTTTGCCATACAAATCCCACACTACGGGCTGACTTCTTTCCTATACAGAACCTACCCCACAGGCTGCCCACTTTGCCATACAGATATCATTCCACAGGCTGCGACCTTTGCCATACAGAACCCTTCCCGCAGACTACCCCCTTTGCCGTACAGATCTCTCATCGTAGGCTGTGCCTTTTTCCATTCTCATCCCACCCCACAGGCTACCCCTTTTTCATGTAGATCCCACCCCATGCAGACCCTTTTTCCATACAGATTTTCCCCAAGGTTGCCCATTTTTCTATACAGATCCCACCTTGCATGCTGCCCCCTTAGTCATACAGATCCCACCCCCAAAGGCTGCCCCCTTATTCATACAGATCCTACGGCACAGACTGCCCCTTTTTTTTGCAGACCCAATCACATAGGCTGCCCACTTTTCTATACAGATCAAACCCCACAGGCTGCCCCCTTGACCATACAGATTTCATCCTGCAGGCTGCCCCCTTTGTCATACAGATCCCACCCAGCAGGCTGCCCCCTTTTCGATAATCATCCCACCCAATGCTGCCCCTTTCCATACTCATCGCAGCCCACAGGCTGCCCCCTTTTCCATGTACATCCCTCCTCATGCAGCCACCTTTTCCATACAGCTTTATTCCCAGGCTGCCCCTTTTTCCATACAAATCCAACCTCGCAGGCTGCCTCCTTATTCATACAGATCCCATCCCGCAGTCAGCCCCCATTTCTATACAAATCCCATCCTACAGCTTGCCCCCTTTGCCATATAGATCCTACCTCTCAGACTGCCCGCTTTGCGATACAGATCCCACCCTGCAGGCTGCCCCTTTTTCCATATTCATCCCACCCAATGCTGCCGCCTTTACATATTCATCCCATCCCACAGGCTGCCCCCTTTTCCATGCAGATCCCACACCATGCAGCCCTCTTTTCCATACAGATTTACCTGAAAGCTGCCCCTTTTTCCATACAAATTCTACCTCGCAGGCTGCACCCTTATTCATACAGATCCCATCCCACAAGCTGCCGACTTTTTTATACAGATTCAACTGCACAGTCTGTCCCCTTTTCCATGCAGATCCCACTTGCAGGCTGCCCCCTTTGCCATACAGATCCCTCCCCACTGCCCCCTCTTCCATGCAGATCCCATCACATGCAGCCCCCTTTTCTATACAAACCCCACCTAAGCTGCCCCTTTTCCATACAGTTCCCAAACCACAGCTCCCAGTATCTTCAGCTCAAGGAGTGCTTACCTGCGCCTAGCTTCAGCGACCTCTCCTCCTCAGTGGCGCTCTGTGGTGCTCTGCAGAGATGCTGGCAGCGTGATTATGTAAACTCATCACGCTGCCATGACCTTTGGAGCCTGCGCACTCCGCCGCATGTCAGGTCCCTGAGCTGATTGGTGCTCCACTGAACCCGGAAACGACGGAGATACAGAGGTTAATTTGTATTAGACGCTAAAACAAATGAATAAACAACAGCGCCCCCAGACCCCCAAAAACAGTAATATCCAGTTTTCACTTAGTATTTTATTAGAGTAGATATGACAGAGGACAATTATCACCAAAACAGAGGAGGCAACTGATGTAATAATCTTTATTTATCAAGTTAGTTTACCAGCTCAAGGTCTTTAAATTAATTCCCTGATCTGTCATTTCTGAGATTGGTGATAAACTACTTGTGCCAGCCGCTGTGCATGATGTAGGCCGACTCACACTGTAAGCTGCTGGGCTCCATGCATTGTATGTAGCAGCAGTGTCAGAGCTGGTGGGCAGCAGCAGTACAACTAACAGCAGCAGAGCAGTGGGCAGAATTCTGACAGGTATCTGATTAGGTCACTGTCGGGGTCAAATAGGAGGAGTAAGTTGGTAGACATGAGGGGCCTTAGCAATCCCCCAGCACCTAAAATCTCATCGCTGGGAAGCCATTGAGTATAAAGATAGCCTTCTCCTGGCTAACCACCTAGATGCGGAATTAAGCATATGAGGGGTTAAGCTGCCAGGAGCTCTACATAGATACTACCGTATTTTTCAGACTACAAGACGCACCGGACCATAAGACGCACCCTGGTTTTGGAGGAGGAAAATAGGAAAATAAAATTTTTAAGCAAAAAAATGTGGTCATGATACACTGCTATGGGACAAGGATCTGCTGCTGACACTGTATGGGGGTAATTTAAAAAAAACAAAAACAAAAAAAAACGGCGTGCAGTTCCCCCAATTTTGAGAACTAGCCAAGATAAAGTCTCACAGCTTGCAGCTAGTATTCTCAGGCTGGGGAGACTCACGTTATTGGGAGCCCCCCAAGCCTAAAAATATCAGCCAGCAGCCGCCCAGAATTGCTGCATCCATTAGATGCGACAGTCCCCAGCTCATCCCGATTGCCCTGATGCGGTGGCAATCGGGGTAATAAGGAGTTAATGGCAGCAGCCCATAGCTGCCACTAAGTCCTAGCTTAGTGATGGTAGGCGTCTATGAGACACCCTCTCACCACTAAGCTGCAAGTGAAAGTAAATAGACACAAACACATAAAAATCCTTTATTTGAAATAAAAGACAAAAAAACAACCTCTTTCACCACTTTATTAACCCCTAGAACACACAGGTCCGATGTAATCCACACAATGTCCCACAACGCATCCAGCTCGACTACATCTGACAATCACAGAGAGCAGCCATAGAATACGACCGCTCTATGTGAGGGTCAGGCCGCAAGTGAAGTGAGCCGCCGGGATCAGCATTGACTCCAGCTGTCACCACACATCACCTGACTAAAGTCACCGCAGATCTCACTGTCACTTCAGCCGCGGCCGGATTTGCGGTAACACCTGGAGGACTCCCACAGCATACTCACCTCTCCTCACTCCACACAGCATCGCTCGCTTCCTGTCTGTGTGCCAGCTGACCTGTGTGGAGCCGTGTGTACAGAGATGACGTCATCGCTGTGCTCACTGCTCTCTACACAGATCAGCTGGCACACAGACAGGAGGACACCGCGATGCTACAGGGGAACGGTGAGTACACCGTACTTATTTACTGCCCCCCATGCTTATAATGATGCACGAGGAGCAGTGAATACAGCCGCACATGATCACTCTAGGCTGTAGTTGCCAGGGGTGATCACGCGGGCCGGCTCTCTAGTATGCGCGCATCCCCTGCCCATCTACCTGCCCACCTGTCAGCGCCGGCTTCAGGGCTGAGAGATGATGGGTGGGATGATGGGCATGCATATCAAATGAGCGGGCCCTCGTGGTCAGGGTAGCGCTGCTACAGCCTGCTCCTTCCTCTGATGACCCGCTCCACCACCACCGCACCGCAGACATCGGACTATAAGACACCCCCCCCCACTTTACCCAAAAAGTTTGGGGAAAAAAGTGCGTCTTGTAGTCCGAAAAATACAGTATATTTTCTCTAAAGATGCATGTGAGGTTCTTAGCACACAATGTAATCAAATTGTGTGAGCCCATCTGCCAACGTCAAGGCGACCTCTTCAGATGGGTCCCTACACTAACTTATCACTAATTTACTGACTAACTGGGACTAAATCACATCTGATATTATAACTACCATTTTTACTATTACTGCACTACTACTTTTTTAAATGTCCATCTGTTATTATTATTTTCTTTATTTTTTTATCATTTTTCTTACCTTTGTTCAAATTGTTGTAGTAAAAAATCCTAATAAATTATGCCTAATGGTTTTTAATCCAGAAGAAGGCAAAAACCCTAGGAAACGTTCAGCCAATTTGTGTCACAGGGGAAAAATTCCTTCTCGACCCCGGGAAAAGGCGATCAGTCCTAGAACCCTGGATTAAAGCTAATGATGTTATTTCTAGTTAAGTAATTAATATTAAGGAGCTAATTAAACTATGACTATAGTTTTTATAGATTTTAGGTGTTATACTATTCTTATGGTGCTCTCTTATTAAAGTATTCTAACTTTTATATTTTTTCTAATTTAGTGTATTATTTTAATAGATATAACTATTTTATTACTATTATTATCCTACTGTCTTAATACAGTATAATTCTAACTTTTCTATAACTATTAATACTACTCTATCCCTACCATGTTGATCCAGAAGAAGGCAAAAACCCAAGGACACATTCAGCCAATTTGTGTCATGGGGAAAAAATTCCTTCTCGACCCCAAGAAAAGGCGATCAGTCCTAGAACCCTGGATCAAAGCTAATGATGTTATTTCTAGCTAAGTAATTATTATTGTAGTGCTAATTAAACTAGTACTATAGTGTTTATAGATTTTAGGTGTTATACTATTCTTATCCTGCTCTCTTATTACAGTATTATTCCAACTTTTATATTTTTTTCTAAGTTAGTGTTTTATTTTTATAGATACAACTATTTTTTTACTATTATTTTCCTGCTCTCCTATTACAGTATTATTTTAACTTTTATATTTTTTTCTAAGTTAGTGTTTTATTTTTATAGATATAACTATTTTATTACTATTATTATCCTACTCTTTAATTACAGTATTATTTTAACTTTTATTTTTTTGTAAGTTAGTGTTTTATTTTTATAGATATAACTATTTTATTACTATTATTATCCTGCTATCTTATTACAGTATTATTCTAACTTTTCTATAACTATTAATACTACACTATGCCTACAATGTTGATCCAGAAGAAGGCAAAAAAAACCCAGGACACATTCAGCCAATTTGTGTCACAGGGGAAAAATTCCTTCTTGACCCCGAGAAAAGGCGATCAGTCCTAGAACCCTGGATCAAATTGCTGTTCTACCTATTACTACTGTTATTTTCATCATATTTTTACTACATTCTTATTATCGCTCATATTATTGTTCTTATTATTATACTTACCACCGCCATCTTTGAGGCCCCAGCAGGATGGTCCATATGATATTTCTTCTTCCTCTCAAGAACCAGTTGATGTATTGGCGGTTGTTGTCCTCCTGGATCCTTCTTTCTTGTCTCCTCCTTGCAGGGATGTGGATGTCCAGTTTTATCTTCTTAACCGACTTTTTTGGTATGTCTTCTTCTTCTTCTTCATCCAGGTAGGCGCATAATTCTCTCCAAACTTTTTTTTTTTCATATTCTTCTTGCCTCTTCCTTTTTCCTCTGACATCGATCGTCCTTGGTGGCTCAGGCTGTTTTTCTCGCCGAACTCTATATATTTTCTGGGCCTCGGGGCTGGTTGGCATCAGGCGCTGGGATGGCAAGAAATTAAGTTACAAGGATTAATAGGAACATCCGAATACACAACCACCTTATAATAAAAGAAGCACCAATGTTGCCCTTAGTTTTCTCACTGACCTCCTTCTTGAAGATCGGTGACGGTAGCAGCATCATACAAATGGACAATCTTCTTAGTTTTTCCTCAGGTGTAAGGTAAACTAAAGGAAACAACCAGATATTAGGATCAGATTAGAGACTAAAGCCCCCCTCTAAAAAAAAAAAAAAAAATCCCCACTGGCCAGCGTGAGAACTGCAAGATTTTTAAGTGCTGTTTCCATTAAAGATTGTGATATGGATAAAAAAACCAAACAATGACAAATATTATTAAAAAATACATTGAACACAAAAACCTGATTTAAATAATAGGTGATTTCTGATGACAAATTCAAAGGCCCAAAGTCTAACAATGAAATATTCCTGGATAACCCCATTAAAGTGGAAATCCTGAATCTAGGAAACAGTTGGCCCTCACAGACTGATGATACTACCTGGTCCAACGCTGGCAGAAGATCCAGTCCAATCAATGGCATCTGCTGACATCTTTGTTTTGTTGAAATGTATCAAAATCCTATAAAAGAGGAGCAGAGGTTGTAGGGACTTGATCCTTATTTCTATGACTTGGGTGACAGTCCCTGAAAACACTGAAGAACAATGTCTCTATATTCAGGGGCTGTTGTGGACGGGCGAGATTGGGAGATGGAAAGATATTTCCTGTTACATATGTGATCAATTTCACTAAAGGGGCTGTCTGATGGGACAAGTGATGGCCGATACCCCCTGGTGTGAGTGCGGGTGATGGATGTATCGCCGCCCGGTATCTGGTGTGAGTGCGGGTGATGGATGTATCGCCGCCCGGTATCTGGTGTGAGTGTGGGTGATGGATGTATCGCCGCCCGGTATCTGGTGTGAGTGCAGGTGATGGATGTATCGCCGCCCGGTATCTGGTGTGAGTGTGGGTGATGGATGTATCGCCGCCCGGTATCTGGTGTGAGTGAGGGTGATGGATGTATCGCCGCCCGGTATCTGGTGTGAGTGCGGGTGATGGATGTATCGCCGCCCGGTATCTGGTGTGAGTGTGGGTGATGGATGTATCGCCGCCCGGTATCTGGTGTGAGTGTGGGTGATGGATGTATCGCCGCCCGGTATCTGGTGTGAGTGCGGGTGATGGATGTATCGCCGCCTGGTATCTGGTGTGAGTACAGGTGATGGATGTATCGCCGCCCGGTATCTGGTGTGAGTGAGGGTGATGGATGTATCGCCGCCCAGTATCTGGTGTGAGTGAGGGTGATGGATGTATCGCCGCCCGGTGTCTAGTGTGAATGCGAGTGATGGATGTATCGCCGCCCGGTCTCTTATATGACGTCTCATACCTGATATCTCTCGCTGATCGCTGGTGTCTGTCTTCACTCTCTGATGAGGTGTAACAAACTAAGGATAAACAACTTTTTTTTTTTATTCAAACTGAGCTGTTCTATTGGCTGCTTATCAGTGCAGTTACCATAGTGACAGAGGCTTGTGCAGATTTAAAGGGACAGGACGCAGTCATTGCGCTATAGTACATTTTACCATAAATTTCATATAACACTGTACATTACATGGAGCTGCTCAGATAATGTGTGGGCAGACGCTCCTGTATCTCTTCATATATTATGTACATTTACTTAGAAGAGCTGTAGAGATATGTGGGGTAAAGTTACTTGTGTTGTGAATTGTATGTGTATAAAGAAGGCCTGGAAGTGTCTGTAATGGGCCGAAAATTGTGCTTTTATGTTCAGAACAAATCTAAGTATATTTTTCTCCGTGTTCCTATCAACTTTCTGTCGTATTTCCATCACAGAACATTGTTACATATAGCGAGATGCCATAACAATCAGACCATTGGGGCCAATCAGGGGCAGAGCACTAAGGTCCCTTTGGCTTTTCTCCTGCAGTCAGTCCCCCTGGCTATAATACTTTATTTGACAAAAGTGAGTACACCCCTCTCATTTATGCAAATATTGTATTATATCTTTTCATGGGATAACACTGAAGATAGGACACTTTGATATAATGTAAAGTAGTCTGTGTACATCTTGTATAACAGTGTACATTTAATGTGCACTCTAAATAAGCCAACACACAGCCAATAATGTCTAAACCACTGGCAACAAAAGTGAGTACACCCCTATGTGAAAATGGCCAAATTGTGCCCAAAGTGTCAATATTGTGTGTGGCTACCAGTTATTTTCCAGCACTAAATAAATAAATAAATAAAATAAATAAATGCCACAAGCGCTGTGAAAAGTAATTATACTTTTTCTATATTGCAAAAAAGTAAATGGAAGTAGCCGCTGGTAGAGGACAGATTCCATGTCCAGATCTGTCAGATAATGGAAATAAACAACCAAAGAAGTACTACCACGCTACTAAAGGCTGGAGTCCAAACCACCTGAGTTAGGAGGTGAGGACCCTACAGACAAAAGGGCGCTAATGGGAAATATAGTATATCCAGGGGCATAATTACCGTGGTCGCAGAGGTCACCATTGCGACCGGGCCCGGTAGGTTAGGGGCCCGTGTTCGCCCTGCAGATCAGCAGCCAGCTCCTTCCTGTGAGAGAGGAGCTGCGCTGTTCTGTCACATACCATGCGGCCGCTATATGACCTGGTGCCACCGCCGCTGACACCGGCACCAGCGGCAGCACCGGGCCTTCCTCCCCTGTCATCATACACAGCAATGATAAAGCATTGAGCGGCCCATGCCGCTCCATCATTCTCCCCCTGTGCCTGGGCGGTGACGTCACTCCTGTGCGACTGCTGTGCTGAGGCATGCAGAGTGCAGGACAGGAGTACGCTGACCGGAGCAGCAGTGGAACAAGGAAAGAGGTGAGTACTTGTTGTGTTGTTTTATATATAAATCAAAGAGTACACGGTGGCTATAGACCTGAGGTGCTGAATTATACATGGAGGCCTCGAGGTACTGGATTATACATGAAGGCCTGGTGGGCTGGCTGCATTATACATGAAGGCCTGGGGGTGCGGCATTATACATGGAGGCCTGGGGGGCTGCATTATACATGGAGGTCTGGGGGGGCTGCATTATACATGGAGGTCTAAGGGGCTGCATTATACATTGGAGGCCTGGGGGGGCTGCATTATACATGGAGGCCTGGGGGGCTGCATTATACATTGAGGAGTATGAGGCTGCATAATACAATATGAAGGACACTGTATACATGGAATCTAGGGGTGCATTATACATGGAGGAGTAGGGGGCTGCATAATACAATATGAAGGTTTATGGGGCTGCATTATAATACATGTAGGACTATGGGGGCTACATTATATTATATGGAGGACTATGGAGGCTATCTTATACATGGTGCATTATAAAACATGGAGAACTATGTGGTGCAGTATAATATATGGAGAACTATGGGGTGAATTCTAATACATGGAGAACTAAGGGAAATGCATTATAATAAATGGAGGACTATGGAGGTGCATTCTAATATATGAAAGGTTATGTAGGACCCACTATACTATATGGAAGGCTATGTGGGGGTCATTATAGTATTTGGAGAACTATATACAAGGAGGGACAAAGATACAAGCATGGCATGGGAATGTTTTGTGCTGAGGGAAAAAGGCTCTTTCCCTCAGCACCCAGATTTCCCATGCTCTGATATGGGAAAAGCTGGGTGCTGCTGAGGGAAAGATGTATAGTAGAGCATGGGGAAGCTGGGTGCCAAGGACAAGTTGGATATCAGAACATAGGAAAGCTGGGTGCTGATTGAGAGATTTCAGAGCATGGGAAACCTGGGTGCTAAGGGTAAGAGCCAAGTGTCAGCGTCATTATCCTGTACCCCGAGTGTCAGTGTCATTATCCCATACCCCAAGTGTCGGTGTACATGGAGACGGGGGGGTCCAGGTCCGAACTTTGCACCAGGGCCATCAAACTCTAGTTACGCCACTGCAGGTATGAATATGCAAAGGGTTAAGCACTCTCACTTTATCATTTCAAGGCACTGTGATAAATTTGTGGCTCCTAGAAGTTCTGAATGTCGCTCGCTGTCCCTGCTCTGCCGGATATCTCCTCCTTCCAGTACCCCTCCCCTCCCTATCAGCATGGGTTCAGTACCGTCCTGGTGCCGCCAGAGGTCGCCAATAGATGAAAGCGCGGTGGGTTATCGCGGACGTCTTTTTTTGTGCGCAGCGCATGTCAAGAGGATTGGGAGCAGCCGGGCAGAGTGCGGGCCCCGGCCGCCATGTTGAGAACTTTGTGCAGTTATAAATAAAGATCGGCGGACAGCCTGCCGGTGTATTGGATGGTAGCCTGGACCTTTTAGAATTTTTTTTATTTTCTGGTGGGTTGGATAACGACTCAGCTGCTACTTATTGGTTTCCTGCAGGACGCCCCCTAAATCGGGAGCAATAAGAGAGATGTTCATGTAAGTTTATAGGAAGCCGGTCCTTGTAGTGGGAACTGACATGTGGCTGTGCGGTGTGACGTCAGAGCGTGATGTCATGGTTGCGTCTAGGATGGAGTTGATTTTCTGTGATCCTCATTTTAGCCACTCCATTCTAGACGCTCACTAGTAAAGTGACTAGAATGGAGTTGTTTTTTTGAGGACCTCATTATATCAACTCCACTCTAGACAGTTCAGTACTGAGGTGACTAGAATGGAGTTGATCTTTTGAGGATCTCTCCCTCAAAAAATCAACTCCAATCTATACAGCTCCTTATAGAAACCACTAGAATGGAGTTGATTTTTTGAGGTCCTCATATACAGTACAGCCCAAAAGTTTGGACACACCTTCTCCTCTCTAGAACACCTATTAAGAGGAGACTGAGGGGCACTGCAGCCAGAAACTTGAGATGCTGCCCCCTGACTGCTGGCCCCTATGCATGTTCAAATAGAGGTCTCCCCCTGGAAAGACACTGACCTGCCGCCCCCGCCTTCTGTGGTGTGACTGGCCTAAGCCCTGCCTCCTGCATACATATCACTGTACTGCCCAGCTTCCGGCCTCTCTGCTGCAGGACCCGGACCTGTTTGGGCAGCCGGACACAGGGACCCGCTCCTGGAGGCGGTAAGAGAGCTATCAGCAGGGAGGAAAGCGTTTCAGCTCACAGCGCTGTTAGCTGTGAGCGGCTCCCTCTGTGCTGAGGCACAAGCGATGTGTGCCGGTGAGCGCGGCGTTCTAAGGGAACTACCCGCCCGCTGGTCCGCTTGTGCTCGCCATTATTTAACACCCTTTTCCACCCCCCCCCCCTCCCTCCCTCCCTCCTCCCCTAAAATCAGCATGGAGGAAAGCGTCCTGCTCACGGCGCTTTTAGCTGTGAGCGGCTCCCTCCATGCTGAGGCACAAGTGACATGTACCGGCGAGCGGCGTTCTGAGGGAACTACCCGCCCGCCGGTCAGCTTGTGCTCGCCGTCAATCTGCCCCAACCACCCCCCCCCCTCCCCTTTGTCAGCAGGGAAGGAAGCGTGCTGCTCATGGCATTGTTAGCTGTGAGCGGCTCCCTCCCTGCTGAGGCTCAAGCTATGTGTGCCGGCGAGCGGCGTCCTGAGGGAACTGCCCGCCCGCCGGTTAGTTTGAGTTGCTGTTAAATTTAAAAAGGAGCGCTTCGCGCTCTTTTTCTACGGTGCCGCCCACCCGCCGCCCTATCACTGCTGGCACGGGGGGGGGGGAGAGTACGGGGGTGATCTGCGGGTTGGTGCGGTCCCTGTTGCAGGCGCAAGTTGGAAGCGCTGCAGCGGTGGGTGCGCTGGCCTGCTGGAGTAATAAGCTCCGCTCCCCTGTACCGGCCCCCTACCACCCCACATCTTCTCATATACCCCATCTTGACACTGTACGCACTGGGGCTGCAGGCAGAACAAACACCCCCCCCCGGGGTTCCGGCGTGGGATGGCGGCGGTTGGGATGACGTTGAACACCGTGCTATGCGGTCATTTGCAGGTACCCCGGCCACTGTTGTTGTCAAAACATGGTGCGGGTAGCTGCGGCGACCGTAGTCAGTCAGCCTCACTATAGCATCGGCGTGGGCATCGGGGCTCTGAGCATCGTCATGGAGGATGAGGATAAAAAAAAAAAAAAGTCACATCGGTAGAGCTAGATCCCACCACTGCGGCGGATGGTCGAGGTCGCCGCGTGGCAGACTCATTCTCGTCCTCAGACTAAGTCTGGTGAGGTCCCGCAGCGGGACGAACAGCAGCTGGGTACATTGGTCCGGACAGCGGAGTTGCCGTTGGAACCGGGCGTGCAATTTCCAGAAGTAGGGTCTGCTTTTTCCTGCATCTTCTGGTAAGTACCATTATGTGGGATTTTGGGTGGGAAAAGTGCCCCAGAGGAGGGGTAACGTAATGTCACCAGGCAACAAGATTCCCACCCAATTCTACATTCTTCCTACTGAGTTATGTATGACCAACACTGTGGGTGGACTGTGGAAATCTCACACCCTGATATTAAAGGCAGTTGTAGTATCTGCCGTTACTGAATACTGTGGTCGGCATTCCACAACCTGACTGCTCTAACTGTAAAGAACCCTTTCCTATTTATTTAAAAAAAAAAAAAAAAAAGTCTTGTGCCAGTCCCTTATACAAACGGGTAGTTATGCATGAAAATGGGATCTCCATTATAACTTAGTGCTGTAGCTGAAAAGTTGCAGGTTTGGTACCTTTTCGCTGCTGTTTTGTGTTTCATCTTAACAGACAAAAATGAGCAAGTGATGTGCAAAATTTGCATCTTTATATTTTATTTAATTGCATAATTATGTCCACATGAATATCCCCTCAAAAAAAAAAAAAAAAAAGAAAAAATACTCAATTTTATTTTTTGATCTCAGGTGTATATAACTGACAAATGGCTATCCAATGTTTTACCAGACAGAGATTATTCTAATATTATACGATAGAGGGTGCCTATCAACTATATTATTTGAAGCAATTGTACTCTATATATATATATATATATATATATAAAAAAAACCAAAAAAAAACAAACCTCTTATAGGATTTGCCTCTATTCGGAATGCTTGGCCACATGGAGACAGGTTTATTCACTATTACCCGTTACCTGGACGCTCTACACTCCATCTCTGGGAACCCACAGGGAATGCTTTAACTTTTTAAGGTCGTGTCTACGGCATTAGTTTTTCCCAGGTGCCTTTACCCTGGCTACCAAGGGTATTACTAAGTGGTAGTGTTGGGTGGCCCGGGTTTTTTGGTACATGTGTCCAACCTCAGGAGCGGTAAGTTTTAACTTGTGTTCCGTAACATGGAACCATGATATGGGCGCCTCTAAAGGTGGACCTGATGGTGTAGTGGAATTTCTCGTCATGTGCCAATTGCCATTTTTTAAAAAAAAAAAAAGAAAAAAAGAAAACGAAACCTTTATTTTATATAGCGCTCACATATTCTGCTGTGCTTTGCATGCAATGGGGACGCTGCCCCCATTGGGGCTTACGGTCTGGATTACCTACCTGTATGTTTTTGGGGTGTGGGAGGAGGCCGGAATGCCCGGAGGAGACCCACGCAGACACGGGGAGAACGTGCAAGCTCCTTGCGGATGGTGTCCTGGGTGGGATTTGGGCCCAGGACCCCAGGGCTGCATCTGGCCACTGAGCCATCGTGCCGGCCATAATAATTTCAAGAGCAGGAACAGACAGATTTGTAGGTGGATTATTCCCGGCGTTGCAGGGCCAGCTGTTTGGGATTATTGGCAATACAAAGTGTTTATATAGTATACATATATATATATATATAAAAAAAAAAAACAAAAAACAATAAGTTCACTACGCTGGGCCCGGCGGGCATGGTCCGGTAACCTAACTTGATTGCGCCTTTCCCCCTATTTAGGTTACAGCTAAACAAAAGGGGGGTAGCCTGGGAAAAAGGAGTATGACCAGTGGTCTACGATGCCGGTGGGTAAAAGTCTTATCCAACTACAGCCCCCTCCTCAAATAAGTAATCAGGCTGATTAGGTTTTTTGGGGCTTGGAATGCCTATGGGTCAACGCAGGGTTGAAGGCAAAACAGGCATCTGGTTTCCGGGTTAGTATCGCTCACCCTATTGCAATCCCAATCCCAGGTATTTTGGTAACTCCACCCACCAGCAGGATCAAGGCTGGGAGTGCGCAGCTAGATGGTGGGGTGTTCGGTGAAGTTAGGCTTATGATCCGGGCCCCCATTTTGCATTGACCTGACGGTTCTATGGTACGTTAGGCAGCGGGTGTTGTTATAGTGGTTGATGTGCGTGACGATTTCCCAAGCCACCCTTTAGTAATACACACCCTGTAGTATTCAGCGAACGTGCATCATTTTCGGTTGCAAGCAACCTGTTACGAGGTCGGTCTTCCCGTTTAAAATTGTGGAACTGTACTGAAGCGATGAGGGCCCTGTGGGGTGTAAGGTATTTAGGTTTTGATGATTAGCGGCAAGCGAGTGGATCACAGTAGGCCTATTCTTTTCTAGCCATAGATTGTTCCAAAAAAAAAAAAAAAAGGGGGGGTTTGGATCGTTCGCCCCATTGCGAATCTATACCTTGATGTTTTGGATCTTTTTTCCCTCACTTGGCGGGTGTCCCGACGTTGTCGGTTATGTCTCTTAGGCGAGCGGGTGTGATGGGACTAGTTTTTACCCACGACGATGGCCCTTCATTTTAGCGTCACGGAGTTAGTCCTACATTTTGTGGGCTGGTTTTGGTTGGTAATGTGACGGTTCCTCGCTATTTGGTGTTGGCCAGCCGTGGTACCCGGTACGTACTCTACCAGAGTTGGTGTGTTCCAAGGCTTCAGGGGCCAGCATACATGAGCACAGTTTCAGTGGATTAGGTGACTGCAATTGAAATGCATTAAGAGGGACGTCAGGACTGAGTTGGTTTTTGAAATCTGGTTTTTATTAGTCACGTAAGAAGATTCAGAACAGCGTACAGGGCTAATGTAAAATGACATGATTGTGATTTGTTTAATTAAAAAAAAAAAAAAAAAGTTTGTGGGTTTTGCCAGTACCACCTTGGAGAGAAGAGGTGTTTGATGGTTACGAGAATTCTCTGTTCTGACAGTGTTTTCCTTTCAGATCCAAGTTGGCCTAGTGACTGGGTCCGAGGTTACATCCATATATGTTGGCTGCGAGGAGAGCGGATCTTCGCCTTGGTGGTCGGTCCTTTGTTCCCGTTACAGTGGATGTAATTGGAGAGGTTGCCGGAGCTTGGCTCAGCTGTGGGTCTATCAGAGGCGATCAATATTGCGTGAGCTCTCTTTTCTCCAACCGACTTGGGGATACACATAGGCTTCAAGTATCTGGTCCAAGGCCGTCTAGCTAGGCCTCTTACCCTTATCCGGTCAGAGAGGTACAAGTTTCCCTGTTTTAGTTCGGAGTGTTACAACGATCCGGTCGAAGGTAACCCTCTGGCCCAGGGGGCATGGAGCTAAGGAAGAATGTGATAAGGATCTCTCCTGGCGCATGGTCGATCAGGGCCTACCCAAGTTGTGCTGTTAATAAAGTGTTAAAAAAAAAAAAAAAAAAGTTGTTGGTCTGGCACCGCCAGCTGGAAGGCAATATTTGGCTGTCCTTAAGCTTGGATGGGTACATCCCAAATGATGATGTTATGGATATGGTGGTTGCGGAAATGCCTGGGACGGCTCAGGTATTTTTTAGTTTTTGGAGGGGGTCGCAGCTTGCTGGCGCTGTGCTGCTCCTTGGCGGAAGGGGTAGGAAAAGTGGTGGTGAATTACCCGCGCCGGACGGCCGGAAGGCGGTACATTTACCTGAACCCCGTGATGTTGGCAAGTTAATGCCTAGTTAAAAGCTGCGACCAAATTTTATGCCAAAAGATGAGAGTGGTTTTTCCCCATGCCTCTCTCCAAAAAATGGAAAATTCAAATAAAAGTATTTTGAATTTATAAGAGAACGGTGTCGTGTCTTTCTAGGGGGGAAAATGGTGGTAGTTGGGTCCTGGCAGTCTGAGGGGCACTGCAGCCAGAAACTTGAGATGCTGCCCCCTGACTGCTGGCCCCTATGCATGTTCAAATAGAGGTCTCCCCCTGGAAAGACACTGACCTGCCGCCCCCGCCTTCTGTGGTGTGACTGGCCTAAGCCCCGCCTCCTGGATACATATCACTGTACTGCCCAGAAAATGGTGGTAGTTGGGTCCTGGCAGTCTGTGTGCAGCAGGCCTTCATGGTAAAATAGCTGCTAGGAAACCACTGCTAAGGACAAGCAACAAGCAGAAGAGACTTGTTTGGGCTAAAGAACACAAGGAATGGACATTAGACGAGTGGAAATCTGTGTTTTGGTCTGATAAGTCCAAATTTGAGATCTTTGGAGTCAACCACCGTGTCTTTGTAGATAAAGTGAACGGATGGACTCTACATGCCCGGTTCCCACCGTGAAGCATGGAGGAGGAGGTGTGATGGTGTGGGGGTGCTTTGCTGGTGACACTGTAGGGATTTATTACAAATTGAAGGCATACTAAACCAGCATGGCTACCACAGCATCTTGCAGTGACATGCTATTCCATCCGGTTTGCATTTAGTTGGACCATCATTTATTTTTCAACAGGACAATGACCCCAAACACACCTCCAGGCTGTGTAAAAGGGGTGTCACACACAGCGACGGCGACGTCGCTGCTACGTCACCATTTTCTGTGACGTAGCAGCGACGTCCCGTCGCTGTGTGTGACATCCAGCAACGAGCTGGCCCCTGCTGTGAGGTCGCCGCTTGTTGCTGAATATCCTGCTTCATTTTTTGCTCGTCGCTCTCCCGCTGTGAAGCACACATCGCTGTGTGCGACAGCGAGAGAGCGACGAACTAAAGCGAGCAGGGAGCAGGGAGGCGGCTTCTGGCAGCTGCAGTAAGCTGTAACCAGGGTAAACATTGGGTAACCAAGGGAAGTCCTTTCCTTGGTTACCCGATATTTACTTTAGTTACAGCGTCCGCCGCTCTCACGCCGCCTGTGCTGCCGGCTCCCTGCATCCTGCACACAGCCAGAGTACGCATTGGGAAATAAGCAAAGCTTTGCTTATTAACCCGATGTGTACTGTGGCTATGAGTGCAGGGAGCCAGCGCTAAGCGGTGTGCGCTTGTAACCAAGGTAAATATCGGGTAACCAGAGAAGCACTTTGGTTGGTTACCCGATATTTACCTTAGTAACCAAGCGCAGCATCGTTTCCAAAGCGACGCGTGTCGTTATGATCGCTGCTGCATCTCTGGGTTTGACAGCTAAGCAGCGATCAAAACAGCGACTTACAAGGTCGCTGTTGCGTCACAGAAAATGGTGACGTAACAGCGACGTCATTGTCGCTGTCGCTATGTGTGAACCCAGCTCAAGGGCTATTGGACTAAGAAGGAGAGTGATGGGGTGCTACGCCAGATGACCTGGCCTCCACAGTCACCAGACCTGAACCCAATCAAGATGGTTTGGGGTGAGCTGGACCGCAGAGTGAAAGCAAAAGGGCCAACAAGTGCTAAGCATTTCTGGGAACTCCTTCAAGACTGTTGGAACACCATTTCTGGTGACTACCTCTTGAAGCTCATCAAGAGAATGCCAAGTGTGTGCAAAGCAGTAATGAAAGCAAAAGGTGGCTTCTTTGAAGAACCTAGAATATAAGACATACTTTCAGTTGTTTCACACTTTTTTAAGTACGGTATTTCATTCCGCATGTTTTCATTCATAGTTTTGATGTCTTCAATGTGAATCTACAATTTTTAGAGTCATGAAGATAAAGAAAACTCTTTGAATGAGAAGGTGTGTCCAAACTTTTGGTCTGTACTGTACATATATACACAACACACACACAAATATACACACACATACACACACACACACACATACACACACACACACACATATACACACACACACACATATATAAACATACATATACCAGCTTTATAATTTTAATGATTTCATGACTAATGTTTTAATGCTTTTTCAGGAGTTGCTCAAGTTTTAAATGGAGCAAACGTCCACACTGTGATATTTTTTCTGTATTTCTATAGGGTAAAATTCCAATTTGAGTTTTACTTTACGCCCTCCAGTCCCAGCCTCGATAGCGACATTTTTGAAGCAAGGGTGTAGCCTTACGGGGAGAAGCGTAAGGCTGCGTGCTCAGTGCGTTTTTTGTTGCAGATTTTGTGCAGTTTGTAGCACGGCATGTCTATCTTTATGCCAGTTATGGCAGCAAAGTCAATGTAAATGCTGATGTGTTGTGCGCACATTATTTTTTTTGCAGATTTAGTGCAATTTACAGCATGTGAATATTGACTACATTAAGAAAAATGTTTGGCACCAAAATGTACCAAAACACATGTGTTTTTTGGTGCAGTTATCTGTCAGCATATGCAGATTTCATGGAGAACATTTCTGCACCCAATCTGCAACATGTGAACAGAGCGCAGCCAACAGAGTCGCCACAATCTACAATATTGGATTGTAGTTGATTTTTTGAGGATCTCATTTTACAAACTCCATTCTAGATGATTCACTAGTGAGCCGACTAAATTGGAGTGGCTTTTTTGAGGACCTCATCGTAGCCTCCACTCTGGACAGGTCGGTGCTGAGGTGACTAGAATGGGTGTTTTATGGAAGATTGGGCAGAGCCTCACAGGGAGAAGCGTAACAGAGCGCAGCAGAGTCGTCACAATCTACAACTTTGGATTGTAGTTGCTTTTTGAGGACTTCATTTTAGCAACTCCCTTCTAGATGATTCACTAGTGAGCTGTCTAGATTGGAGTGAATTTTTTGATGATCTCCCTGTAGCTTCCACCAGGGGCATACCACCAGTGGCATAAGGCCCGTGAGTCACTGGGGCCCGATGCCAGCGCTGGAATCGGCCCCCCTCCCGTGGGCCCCCTCCCGAGGATCGCACTTTCATTTATATCGGCATCACACATGACAATACAATTGAAAGGAATGATGAGAGAAGGAGCAGAACACTCCCTTTCTCATCATTCTCCCGCTGTGTGTCTGTGACATTGTGATGTGTCAGCACAGAGGAGTGCGGTGACGTCACTACTGCGCGCCGCTGTGTAAAATGTCAGAGTGGCAGAACGGTGGACACACGCTGAAGAGACTCGGGCAGTGGGGGAATGAGGAGAAGTGAGTATATTTGTGTATTTAATCAGGATGGCCAGAGGACTATGGGGAAGCATGCTACTATATGGGGATTGCAAAATAGTATATGTGGGCTGCATATAACTATATATTGGCGCACAATATTATATTGGGGCATACAATATGGTGGTGCACTATATGGGGGCTGCATACTAGCATATAGAGGAATATAAGGGGTGCATACTATTTTATGGAGGAATATAAGGGGTGATACCACTGTATGGAGGAATATAAGGGGTGTATTATACTATATGGAGGAATATAAGGGGTGATACCACTATATGGATGAATATAAGGGGTGTATTATACTATATGGAGGAATATAAGGGGTGCATAATACTATATGGAGGAATATAAGGGGTGCATAATACTATATGAAGGATCCCTGTTACATGGAATATAGGGGTGCATTATACATGGAGGACTTTGGAGCTCCATAATCCAATATGAAGGACTATGGGGTGCATTTTAATACATATAGGACTCTGGGGGTTGCATAATATATGCAGGATTATCGGGGCTGCATTATTATACATGGAGGATTATGGGGTCTACATTATAATACATGGTGAGCTGTGGGGTGCATTATAATACATGCAGGACTATGGGGGCTGCATTATAATATATGGAGGACTATGTGGTGCAGTATAATATATGGAGGACTATGGGGTGCAGTATAATATATGGAGGACTATGTGGTGCAGTATAATATATGGAGGACTATGTGGTGCAGTATAATATATGGAGGACTATGTGGTGCAGTATAATATATGGAGGACTATGTGGTGCAGTATAATATATGGAGGACTATGTGGTGCAGTATAATATATGGAGGACTATGTGGTGCAGTATAATATATGGAGGACTATGGGGTGCAGTATAATATATGGAGGACTATGGGGTGCAGTATAATATATGGAGGACTATGGGGTGAATTATAATACATGGAGGACTATGGGAGTTGTATTGTAATAATTGGAGGGCTATGAGAGCTACCTTATACATGGAGGACTATGGGAAATGCATTATAATACAAGGAGGACTATGGGGCGCATGCTAATAAAATGAAGGGTTACGTGTGACCTAATATACTATATGGAAGGCTATGGGGGGGCCATTATAGTATTTGGAAAACTATATATATGAGGGGGGACAAAGACACAAGCTTGGGATGGGAAAGTTTTGTGCTGATGGAAAGAGGCTCTATCAGAGCATGGGAAACCTGTATGCTGGGGAATGATGTATAGCAGAGCATAGGTGGGTACTGAGGACAAGATGCATATCAGAATATAGGAAAGCTGGGTGATGGTAGAAAGAGGGATTTCAGATCATGGGAAACCTGGGTGCTGAGGGAAAGAGTCAAGTGTTAACATCATTATCCCGTACCCCGTGTGTCTGTGTTGGGGGGCCAGGTCCAAACTTTGCACTGGGGCCCATCAAACTCTAGTTACACCACTGCTCAGTACAGAGATGACTAGATCGCAGTTGCTGCACTGAGGTTCATGATTTTTAGGCACTGTACTGTCTATAAGGACGTCCTCCCTGCAGCAGCTCCATTCTAGCTGTCTCACTACAGAGGTGACTGGATCGGAGTTGCTGCACGGAGGCTCATGATTTCGGAGCTCACTGTACTGTCTATAAGGACGTCTGGTGTACATCAACTCCATTAAAGATGTTTCAGTACAGAGATGATAAGAATAGAGTTGTTGCATCTAGGTCCATGATTTCTGGGTACTGTCTATAAGGAACGTCCTCCCTGCAGCAGCTCCATTCTAGCTGTCTCACTACAGAGGTGACTGGATCAGAGTTGCTGCACTGAGGCTCATGAGGTCTGATCTCACAGCACTGTCTATAAAGGCCCTGTCACACTAAGCAACATCGCTAGCAACATCGCTAGCAACATCGCTGCTAACGAACAACTTTTGTGACGTAGCAGTGATGTTGCTAGCGATGTCGCTGTGTGTGACATCCAGCAACAACCTGGCCCCTGCTGTGAGGTCGTTGGTTGTTGCTGAATGTCCTGGGCCATTTTTTAGTTGTTGCTGTCCCGCTGTGAAGCACAGATCGCTGTGTGTGACAGCGAGACAGCAACAACTAAATGTGCAGGCAGCAGGAGCCGGCTTCTGCGGAGGCTGGTAACTACGGTAAACATCGGGTAACCAAGAAGCCCTGTCCTTGGTTACCCGATATTTACCTTCGTTACCAGCCTCCGCCACTCTGTCAGTGCCGGCTCCTGCTCCTTGCACATGTGGCTGCAGCACACATCGGGTAATTAACCCGATGTGTGCTGTAACTAGGATAGCAAGGAGCCAGCGCTAAGCGGTGTGCGCTGCTCCCTGCTCGTGTAGCTGCGTGCGCTGGTAACCAAGGTAAATATCGGGTTGGTTACCCGATATTTACCTTAGTTACCAAGCGCAGCATCTTCCACGCGGCGCAGGTCACTGGTTGCTGGTGAGCTCACCAGCAACTCGTGTAGCGACGCTCCAGCGATCCCTGCCAGGTCAGGTTGCTGGTGGGATCGCTGGAGCGTCGCAGTGTGACATCTCACCAGCAACCTCCTAGCAACTTACCAGCGATCCCTATTGTTGTTGGGATCGCTGGTAAGTTGTTTAGTGTGACTGGACCTTTAGGACGGCCTCAGCCAGTCCATGCATTGTGTTCAGAGATTTTACTGATGTGCATAGATGTTTGAATAAGCCCTTATGCAGATTACATGAAGGCTCCCATACACAGGGCTAAAGTCGCCCGGATCAGACAACAGTCTGATGTGTATGGAGGCTTCCCGACTTACCTCGAGAATGGATGTAAAGGGAGGGAAGGAACCGGCGTGTTTGAATTCCACTTGTTGATCCTTTTGTTCTCTTGAAAGATAATCCACCCCCAGAAGAGGCGACATCTGCTCTCAGATAGAGAACACAAGAACATTTGCCGAACACTCCTGTATGTGATAGGAGAGAGCTGTCGGTCAAACGATTGTAGGGATTGTTTATGGGCCTTGAAGGGTTTGTTTAGTGAAAACAAGTGATCACCTATCCATGGGCCCGGTGATAACCTGCTGATCAGTGTCCGATCACTGGGACCCGCACTGATTGGGAAAACGGGGAATTTTTATCCATATGTTTCAGGTATGTGTCACATCCATTTTTAACACAGATGCCACACGTACTCATGTTATTCTATGGTGTTCCTCACACATGCATGTTTTTACATGGACCGAGTGGCCCCACGTTTCCCTGCACGCAGACATGTCCGTTTTTTTCTGCAGCAGCACGGGTATCAAACGCTGATGTGATCCGTGTGACACGTACCGGAGAAAACACTGGTCTCTGAAATAAAATTAATTTTTATACTCACTTGTCTCCAGCCCTGCTGTCACTTGCTTCTGATCCCCGCTCATTATACTCAATGAATATGCACTGCACAGAGGACCTAGAAGCACCAGAGACATCAATGCCAGGGACAGCATCGCTGGTGACAGGTGAGTATCCAAGGAACTCTGATAATATCCTGACAACTCCCACGCTACTGCGGGTGTAGCGACAGTGACTTCACGGGTTCATCAAAGTTCATTGGGAACTCTGATGAACCCATGACGTTACTGCCGCCACACCCACAGTAGCGCGGACATCACAGAGGTGTCATCAGGATGTCATCTGAGTTCATTGTGAACTCTGATTAACCCATGACATCACTGCCGCGCCTGCACACATACTACTGAGGGCGTCCCTGCGGTGACTTGAGCTCACCTTATGAGATGCAGATCACCGAACGGAAGCATACACAGCAGTGTGTGTGTGCTCTCACAACCAATGAGGAACGTTCGGTTCTCCATTAAACATGACAGCAGTATGGGATTGACGTGGCCGCCCACAAATGGATTTCGACAGACCAGGATTAGGGCTTTGATAGAGAAATAAATTGGGAAAAAGGGTGTCTCTTGTCTTTATTTATTGAATGATTTTCTCTTTTTATGTCTTTCCAGGTTTGCTTTTGGGGAACATCGTGGGACCTCACTATGGATTACGGAGGAACTTTTTTTTTATTTTTTTTTATGTATAAAAATCAAATAAATTGGTGAATGAGGGCTGAGTCTGAGGTTTTTTGTTCATATAAACTTTGTTACTCTCCTTTCAATTACTGGACTAGTAGTAGGGGTGTATGCTAGACGCCACCCATTACTAATACCAAGGCTTGATGCCAGCTGGCATCAACCCCACAAATATTACCCCGTTTGCCATTGCACCAGAGCAATAGGAAGAGTCAGGTCCAGCACCAAAATTGGCGCATCTAATGGATGCGCCACTTCTTGGGCATCTGTGGGCTACTATTGTTAGGCTGGAAAGGGCCAAATAATCATGGCCCTTTCCACCCTAATAATATCATCCCCTAGTTGTCTGCTGTACCATGGCTGGTTTTTAGTAAAAATGGAGGTGACTTTTTTTTTTAATCTAAAAATTTAAAAAATAAGCGTGGGATCCCCTATTTTTCATAACCAGCCAAGGTACAGCAGACAACTGAAGGTTGCAGCTGCTGCTGTTCCTATGCTGGACATGAAAGTTGGGGGGGACCCCACGGGTTTTTTTTCTTTAATTAAAAAATAAAAAATGGTGTTCTATCAGTTCTATTTATCTTTCTATATCTATAATTTTTCAGGCTTTACACATTAAAAAAAAACAGCCCAAAACATTCATTTCAGTATCATACTTTTTTTTTTACCGGTACCACACGGACGACCATATCGGTACGTGTGACTTGCACCTGTTTAAACACGGACATCTGAAAGGGGCCTTATGGATACCCATCTACTGTATGTACTATCATTTTGGGTTGCTGCAAATTATGATGTTCCCCTCCTTGGCTAAAAATACTTCTCAAAATTTCTAAGGCGTATTGTGACCCCTGTGTAAAATATATAGTGTGACCTCTGCCAGAGCCTGTCCTATGGAACAGTGGTGGCAACAAACAGACGCTTAGCGAAAAGTAACTTACGTCCCTTTAAATTAAAAAAAAAAAAACAAAACATTTTTGCCCCAAATGACCTGAATCAGGCGGTGTGAGCCTCATGAGTTATGTTGCCACAAAATGAGGGAAACACGACTGGGGCCTAATAAATGTGGGGCATAAGAGAGGATCAGGGGGCTGCCAACGACAGAAAATGAACGGTCAGCGAGATCTGAACAGTTTACTGTGGGTCTACATGCGAGGACTGTGAGTTGTTGTGGAAACTACCTGCAGCAATGTGTGAACGCAGCCCGATACAGATCCAACCGGCAGTGACTGCTCACTAATGTCACTCCGAGCTTTATCATTATAGAAATGAACATTCTGCACAAACTTTTTAATAAAACAGTTTTATTAAAGCAAGTATATCAATTCTAAAAAAAAAAAAAAAGGAGAAATATTTATACAGTTATATTTTTATAGAGAACCATTGATTCCATGCTGCACATGGGAACGGGTTACACACAAAATACAGAAATAAATTACAGTGAATAAACCAATTCCGACAAACTGGTACAGAGGGGAGCGGACCCTGCCCTCGGGGGGCTTACAGTCTACAGAGTAATGGGGAGGGGACAGTAGGTTGGGGATACAAATATATAACACTGACTGATGGGTACAGAGGGGAGATGACCCTGCCCTCGGGGGGGGGGGGGGGCTTACAGTCTACAGGGTAATGAGGGAGGGGGAGACAGTAGGTCGGGGATACAAATATATCAACTGTAACAATCAACTTTACAAATCAATACGTAGAATTAAGCCATGTTGGACATTGGCGACAGTGAAAGAAAAAAATCTTTTGTATTTGGGTCCCGTGCGTTTTAGGTGTTAGGGCTCATGCGCATGTTGCCGAATTTCATGCAGTTATGCTGCGTATTGCACTGCAGCGTAAATGCATGCGACCTGCGTCCCCTGCACAATCTATGAAGATTGTGCATAATCCATGTGCACGTTTGAGAACGCAGCGATTTGGATGCCAAAATTTTGTTCCAAATCACTGCGTGCTAAAAAGCAACATGTCACTTATTCCGTGCGCTTTGGATGCAGCCCCCGCTCTGTCTATGGGAGAGGCAGCATCCAGAGCGCATGACATCGGCATCTATTCTGCAGACACACTGAATCCATTACGCAGTGTTTATGCAGCGATTTGACGCGCACATGTGCTGCCAAATCCCTGCAGAAATTTCTGCAGGGACACGACGCAACGTGTGCACAGCCTAAAAATTGTATTTCTGCATTTACCAGAAAAATCCTCTCTCGTTGAATACATTGGAGGACACAGGAGGGGTGATGTGGATTACACCACACTGCTCTCTCGGTCTCTGAGGTGGGACGACGGGGGGGGGGGGATAACACCCAGTGCCGATAGTCACAAGCTGTATTTGAAAAACAAAGGGAGAAGATTAATAACTCACTGAGTTCCCTGTGCGAGGTCCCCCCCACCATGTGCAACACGGCCCCCTGCCGAGCGTGAGCCCCCCCCAATGTGAAACACAGCCCCCTGCAAGCCCCCAACATGCAACACAGCCCCCTGCAAGTCTCCACTGCCAACGTGCAACACGGCCCCCTGTGAGCCCCCCCCTCAACATGCAACACTGGCCCCCTGCCCATCAAGCACCCCCCAAAGTGAAGCATCACCCTCTACCTAGTGCGAGCCCCCCCAACGTACAGCCTCTCTCCCTGCGGGCACCCCCCCCCCAAAGTGCAACACGGCCTCTTGCCCAGCACGAGCCCCCCAACATGCAACACGGTCCCCTGCTCAGCACGCCCTGCAAGACCACCCCCAAGTGTGCAGCGTCACCCTCTGCCTAGTGCAAGCCCCAGCCAACATGCAGCCTCTCTCCCTGCGAGCCCCCCCACAAGTGCAGCGCCGCCCCCTGCCCAGTGCGATCCCCCCACAAGTGCAGCGTCGCCCCCTGCCCAGTGCGAGCCCCCCCACAAGTGCAGCGTCTCCCCCTGCCCAGTGCGAGCCCCCCCACAAGTGCAGCGTCTCCCCCTGCCCAGTGCGAGCCCCCCCACAAGTGCAGCGTCTCCCCCTGCCCAGTGCGAGCCCCCCCACAAGTGCAGCGTCTCCCCCTGCTCAGTGCGAGCCCCCCACAAGTACAGCGTAGCCCCCTGCGAGCCCCCCCCCCCAGTGCAGTGTTGCCCGCTGGCCAGTGCGAGCCCCCCCCCAAGTGTAGTGTCGCCCGCTGCCCAGTGCGAGCCCCCCCAAGTGTAGTGTCGCCCGCTGCCCAGTGCGAGCCCCCCCAAGTGTAGTTTCGCCCGCTGCCCAGTGCGAGCCCCCTCAAGTGCAGCGTCGCCTGCTGCCCAGTGCGAGCCCCCCCAAGTGCAGCGTCACCTGCTGCCCAGTGCGAGCCCCCCCAAGTGCAGCGTCGCCCGCTGCCCAGTGCGAGCCCCCCCAAGTGCAGCTTCGCCCGCTGCCCAGTGCGAGCCCCCCCACGTGCAGCGTCACCCCCTGCGAGCCCCCACAAGTGCAGCGTCGCCCCTTGCGAGCCCCCCACAAGTGCAGCGTCGCCCCTTGTGAACCCCCCACAAGTGCAGCGTCGCCCCTTGCGAGCCCCCCACAAGTGCAGCGTCGCCCCCTGCGAGCCCCCCCACAAGTGCAGCGTTGCCCCCGTGAGCCCCCCCACATGTGCAGCGTTGCCCCCGTGAGCCCCCCCACATGTGCAGCGTCGCCCCCTGCCCAGTGCGAGCCCCCCCACAAGTGCAGCGTCGCCCCCTGCCCAGTGCGAGCCCCCCCACACAAGTGCAGCGTCGCCCCCTGCGAGCCCCCACAACACGCACCAATGCCCCGCTGCCCAGTGTGAGCCCCCCAAACGTGAGGAGTCGCTCCCTGGCAAGTGGAAGTCCCCCTAAAACGTTCCACATTGCCTCCTGCAAGTGTAAGCCCCCCCAAACATGAAGCGTCGCCTCCTGCCTAGTGTAACCCCCACATTCCTTATGAAAGCCTCCACAGCATCACCCCCTGCTCCGTGTAACCCCCCCATAAGCGCCCTTCCTTATTGAAGCCTCCACAGCACGGTGCTGCAGCCTCAGTACATGCCCTGTGACATATACACGAGCTGCAGCCCCCCGCACTGACAGGAGACACTGCTCTGTGCCCCCAAAATCCAGTCTGACACCTCCGCGTTATCACTAATGAGGACTGTTCCTCCACCTCAGGGTCAGGCTCCGTCCGCTCTGCACAGCCCGAGCACCGCTGCTTCCCGCCCACAGCTCTGCAGTCTGCGCTGCACTGAGGAGGCCCCGCCCCTTCCGGTGACGTCTTCCCCTCGAAAAATCATCTCCACTCTAGAGGCTCCCAGCAGCATACACAGGAGTGTGGGGAGGGTCCACAGCGAGTGCTGCCCTCCAGCGGCTGACACATGGTGCTACAGGCTGCACAGCCTGCTGGACGGTCACAGTGCGCAGCCCCTGAGCACCTCTATAGCGCACACTGCAGGAGTCCTCATGGCTCCCCTCCTGGAGTACGAGAACCAGATCTTCCTGGACCTGTTCCATGAGGACGGGCTGGTGATCGCCGCCCGTGGACTCGGCCTTGACAGGATCCTGCAGAACTTCCTGAAGCTGTATTGTGACCCGGGAAACCTGGTGCTGAATACCGGTCCTGCAGAGGAGGTAACAGGAGCAAGCAGAGCGGGGGCGGGACCGGCGGCGAGTGTCATGGGGGAGAGGGACCGGCAGCGAGTGTCATGGGGGAGAGGGGCCGGCAGCGAGTGTCATGGGGGTGGGACCGGCGGCGAGTGTCATGGGGGAGAGGGGCCGGCAGCGAGTGTCATGGGGGAGAGGGGCCGGCAGCGAGTGTCATGGGGGAGAGGGACCGGCAGCGAGTGTCATGGGGGAGAGGGACCGGCGGCGAGTGTCATGGGGGAGAGGGACCGGCGGCGAGTGTCATGGGAGAGAGGGGCCGGCGGCGAGTGTCATGGGGGAGAGGGCCCGGCAGCGAGTGTCATGGGGGAGAGGGGCCGGCGGCGAGTGTCATGGGGGAGAGGGGCCGGCGGCGAGTGTCATGGGGGAGAGGGACCGGCGGCGAGTGTCATGGGGGAGAGGGGCCGGCAGCGAGTGTCATGGGGGAGAGGGGCCGGCGGCGAGTGTCATGGGGGAGAGGGGCCGGCGGCGAGTGTCATGGGGGAGAGGGGCCGGCGGCGAGTGTCATGGGGGAGAGGGGCCGGCGGCGAGTGTCATGGGGGAGAGGGGCCGGCGGCGAGTGTCATGGGGGAGAGGGGCCGGCGGCGAGTGTCATGGGGGAGAGGGGCCGGCGGCGAGTGTCATGGGGGAGAGGGGCCGGCGGCGAGTGTCATGGGGGAGAGGGGCCGGCGGCGAGTGTCATGGGGGAGAGGGGCCGGCGGCGAGTGTCATGGGGGAGGGGATGATAGCAAGCGAGCCTGGTAGGGAAGGTCAGATGTAGCAGAACAGAGACAGTCTGCTCTGCTACATCTGACCGTCTTTCCTACATCGGACCGAGTTGGTCAGGTATAGCAGAGCAGAGACAGATGGAAGAGGGAACTAACCCAGGAGTTCTCCAGCTGAGCGAGGACTACCTGCATTCACCTGGGGGCAGTCCCCGGCTTCAGTGGTGGTTCCAATCACTAAATAGAAGCTGGTTCATCGTAAGGCTATGTTCACATGTTGCTTTTTTGCTGCTTTTTTTCCTGCAGCCACACCTGCTCTTTTGACAGTAAAAAAAGCAGCTTCCAAACAGCCGGTTTTGCTGGATTTTTTTACAGCTTTTTTTTGCTGCGTTTCTTGGTGTCTTTTGTCTACAGAACATGTTGGAATAATGTTAGATTCATTCACCACAAAAGCAGCAAAACGCTCAGTTGTGTTTTTGCACTTCTGTCATTGCTTTCAATAGTGAAAAAAGCAGCAAAACCGCTGAAATAACTGACACGCTGCTTCTTTCAAAAACGCAGCAGTTTTCCATTTCAGACAGGTAAAAAAAGCAGACGTGTGTGAGATTTCTGGAATCTTGCAGCTTTTGCTGTTAGTGTAAAAAGCAGCTTTTCATTTACATAAAAAGCAACATGTGAACACAGCCTAACCCGAGCACCACGCGATACCCGGCCCTGCTTATTACTAGATCGAGCACCCCAATGCTCACCCCAGTGCTCACCCCAATGCTTGATCTAGTAACGAGCAGTTACAATTAAACTTTCAATAAACTGCATAAATCAATAGTCGAGTATACTGTATGTTCTCTCTCTATGCTTGATATTGTTTTTTTCTTTGAGCTCATGTACGTGTGTCGCCCAGGGTTATGGAGTATTCGGTTCCGGGCGGTTTGCAATTGGGGAATGTCACTTTGGTGGCCGTTGCCCGGTTCCGTGCTCTGGGTGCTTTTTGAAAAGGGGGATATATTTACATGGGATTTAGGTTAATGTTTATACGTGACGTCACTTGCGGTGTTGTTGCTACATATGTGGAGCCGCCGCTGCAGAATATCACTACTGGGGCTGGTGTTAATTTCAGTCTGGATGGTAGACCCTCCGCAAGCAGGGCCGGGCCCCAGAGGATGGGTGATATAACAGCCGGAGGAAGAATGTAGTCCACAGAGATTTAGTGCAACTGGTCTTTACTCACTGCTGGTTGGTAGTAGCTGGATACCTGAGTGTTAACAGGTCAGCGTGGAGCTCTTTCCTGTCCTAGGGTCCTGTACCCCGTCGGCGCGTAGTTCCGGTCCGACCCTAGCTTTGCACCATTGGTATGGGAGATTGTTTGGGTAAAAACTGGGATTACCTGGGTTTTTGATGTTACCAGCGCTGGTATTCCGGGGCCTAGGGGGGTAGGCCCTGCATCCTTGCGGGGATGCAGAACCTTGTAGCACCCTGATGGCTTCAGGGGCACTACATACTTTTGGGAGGATAGCTTCTATACAATATATATACAATATACAGGGAAAATACAGCAACAGGATTGATGAGGACTTCTATGAGGACTTGTATAGGTATAGAAGCCAAAACATCAAGTTTTTTGCTCTGTTATCAGTTTCTTTGTTCCTGGAGTATGATACACAACAAGCTCCCTCCCTCCTCCCCTCTTAATAGACTGAAGCAATCTGATGTGAAATATTTAGGCTATGTGCACACAGTGCGTTTTTCGCGGCGTTTTTGCACGTTTTTCGGGTGCGTTTTTGGCCTCAAAACTGCATGACTTTGCTTCCCCAGCAAAGTCTATGAGTTTTCATTTTTGCTGTCCGCACACAACTGTTTTTTTAAGCTGCGTTTTTGAGCTTGAAAAAAAAAATGGACATGTCAATTCTTTCCTGCGTTTTTCTGCGTTTTCTGCCCATGCAATGCATTGGAAAAACGCAGCAAAACACAGAGATCAAAAACGCACCAAATCGCGGTAAAAACGCATGCGTTTTTTCGACGCATGTGCGTTTTTGTACGTTTTTAGCGGCCAAAAACGCAGAAACGCAGCGTCAAAAAAACGCAGCGTGCGCACATAGCCTTAGTGAGCTGTACCTAAGAAAAGCCTGAGATTGCAAATTCAAGGTAAAGCTATCTAATGACATATTTACAATTTTTATAACTTTATATTTGTCATCTGTACTATTAATTTATGCAAAGTTTTGTTTTATTTCTATAAAAATGTATTACAATAAATTTTTCACTTAAATATAAGCAATATATGTGGGAGTCGGAATCGGAGTCGGTGGAAGGGAAATTGAGGAGTCGGAGTCGCAGGTTTGGCTTACCGACTCCACAGCCCTGATTAATGGCCCATACTTCAGATAATCATCAATATCCGGTTGGGGGAGTGTGACCCCAGCCGCACTGCCCATCAGCTGCTCTCGGTGCTGATGGCGACCATATGCAATCTGTTTTGGAGCAGATAGCGCAACTCCATCAATTTTATAATGTCTGCCGCTGGGTACTGCAGATCAACTCCCATGCATTCATATAACTGTGAATGTGCAGTACCCGGCCGCGGCCATTATACTGTTAATAGACTGATCACATCCTGTTGTAGCCATGCACAGCTCACCGGTGGGAGTGCCAGCTGTCGCACCCCACCAATCTGATATTGATGACCTACCCTGAGGACAGACCACCACAGTACTGACCTACCCCACTATGACTGATACAGATGTTTTAAGCTGTTCGAAAGACGAGGGCATGTGCCGAATGTGTTATACAGAGATTCCTCCAAATGTTGCTGTATAATCACTATCAATCTATAACAGTGATGTATAACCCCCATCATCTTAACCCTTGCAGTGCAGGGCACCATTGGTTTGCCATGGAAACAATAGGCTTACTAAAGACGCCCATCACCGCCATCCTTGTACTCCTGTGAAGCTTGTTCACAGGTTTGGGTTCTTAGGAGCTTGTCATATCTATCAATTATTACAATATATCACAGGTCTTCTCAAGGAAAAAAGAAAATTAAGTAAACCCCCCCCCCCCCAAAAAAAAATAAAATAAATGTAATTATTAAAATTTAAATAAATAAAAAATATATAAATAGCAAAAAGTGAGAAAATATAGTATTGGTATATAGTATTGGTATAAACCTTTCATAAATATACATAACTTATTGACTTTAAATTACGACTAACCTAAAATGCAATGTGTAACGAAAACGCCAATCTCACAATCACCAGGACACTACAGTTCAGTTATTACCATGTAAAGTACATGAAGTAAGGTGATTCCCTGCAGGGTATATAATAAAAAGTATCCGTTTTTTATTTCCGTATGTTTGAGTAATAAATTCCATTTGAGGACAAGAGTTTTTAAAATCATTACTACGGGGAGCGCGGCCACTACAGAATTGGTTTACTTCATTTTTAACATGTAAAGTACATGTCAGATTTGGTCAGGACTGGCAAAGCTGACTGTGGGGACAGGGTCACAACATGAATACTGTACGTGACCATAAAATGTATAATTTCTCTAAACCTTTTCTTACGTTTTACAAATTCTCAACCATATGCTGCGGAGAAAATCCACTGTGGAAATTGACCTTCACCGTGGAATTAAAATCCATAGGCATATTACTTTACGCTACCGATTTCAATGCTGATTTCACAATTTTCGATCGTAAAGCTAAATGTGCAGCAAATCTTCAACGTTTCAGCAGCCAAATCATTTTAAGCAAGCCAGCATTTATGTTGATGGATTGTTGCTTGCTCCGTCCAATAAACGAAACCATTAAAGGGAATCTGCCACCAAATTTTTGCCACCTAATCTGAGAGCAGCATAACATAGGGGCAGTGATCCTGATTCCAGCGATGTGTCACTTACTGGGCTTCTTAGTGTGGTTTTGATAATCTGCTACTGGTTAATCAGTGATTTTGTCATTAGAGGACTACTTGGTGTGCTGCAGGTAGTCCAGCATATTCATGAGCTCTGTATCAGGCCCCCTTCACACGTCTGTGTTTCTGGTATGTATGATGTCCGTTTTCACACGCATTGGAGACACTGACACATCTGTAGACCCATTAAAATCAATGTGTCTGCGCACATGTTCGAGTTTTCACAAAGACCATGTTCCCGCGTGGAGCGTACGCATGTCTGTGTGCTCCACACAGAGACATGTCCGTTTTTCTTCGGCAGCACGGGAGTCACAGACACAGCCCGCACACTGATTGATCCCTGTGACAGCAGTGTGACTTGTACCGGAGAAAACACGTCTTTGAAATTATTTTCTATACTTGTCTGTCTCCAGTGCTGCTGTCTTCGGTGCTGCTGTCGCTTGCTTCTGGGCCTGCTCATTATTCTCATGAATATTCACTGCACTGCAGACCTGGAAGCAGCAGAAGTGCCGGAGACAGCAGTGCCAGGGACAGGTGAGTATAGAAGTTCATGCTGTCTGTGTGCTATGCGGTTGTCACATGTATAGCACACTGACAGCACACACTGAACATACACATACGGACGTGTGACAGAGGTCTATCTGCTAGATCTGAAACAGAGAAACGTTGATTTTATCAAAATGACAGCAAACAGCTCAGTAAGTGACACATCACTGGAATCAGGGTCCCTTTCTCTACATTATGCTGCTCTCAAATGAGGGAGCAAAAACCTGGTGACACATTCCCTTTAAGCCTTTCAGTCACTTCAGATTTAGTCACTTAAAGGGGTTTTCTAGTTCCGAAAACCCCCATTTGATTGGCTGCAGTTTTTTTTTCAAAAATAATTTGAGCTTTATTCACCCTCCATTGGTCTAGCGCTGAGTCTCCATCGCTACTGCCGGTGTCACCTCTGCAGCCAATCAGTGGCTCTACCGCTAGTAGATGGCAGCAGAAGCTGCGCTCACTGATTGGCTGCAGACGTGATGTCAGCCCTAACAGACAGGATAAAGCAGCTGAAATGCTGGACCCGGGTAGGGTGAGTAAAGCACAGTTTGTTTTGGTAAAACAAACTGCAGCAGGGAAAAAGGAAGTTTTCCTTTTAAATAAGATAAATAGATAAATAAATAGATAAATAAGTTTTCCCTTTAAATAAGAGACTTCACGGGAATCGGCACAACGTGACCTTTTGATATTTAGCATGGCTTCCTATAGGATTGCTAGTGGCCATACTGGTTATTGCTTTACTTCCCCCACAAAACAAAATATCTATAATATGTACGGTATTCTGTTTTTGTAGAGATTAGTAGAAAAATCTGTTTTCTATACATTGGACCTCTCCTGATGAATGTCTATAAATCCACATTACCGCTGATTTAGTCGGCTCCTTTACCAATTCCCTATGTTCTAGTTCCAAAATATACAGTATATGCAAAGTCAGCGACATTCTTTCCTTCAAGCCCTGAATGAACCATTATAAGACGATTTCACCTATACTTATCACAGAAGAGGCTTTTTTCTGGAATCCTTCAGTCTTGGATCCAGCTGGACTGGAGAGAGCATGGATCCAGCTGGACTGGAGAGAGCACGGATCCAGCTGGACTGGAGAGAGCACGGATCCAGCTGGACTGGAGAGAGCATGGATCCAGCTGGACTGGAGAGAGCACGGATCCAGCTGGACTGGAGAGAGCACGGATCCAGTTACATAATTTTCTAAATGACGCAATGAATCTTCATTAGCTGTAAAGCGACGGCGGGGTTAATGAAGAAAGCCTTTTGATCACCGGGCGCTGTTGTGTTGGCGGTGTTCAGCCATGTGTACAATATGAGCACATTACATTGGGACCTGCTGACTCGGTGCCAGTCCTCCCCGGGTTTATCTGGCTTATTTGGGCCACTTTGGCTGCTCTTTGCAGCTTCTTCCAGATGGTGGATTTTTCTTCCCTCCAGTCCACCGAGCATTAGTGACCAAGAATGAAAGGTTGCAGACAAGTACGGATCTGGCTGCTGTTCACAAAGGGATTAATGTTCCACTTTGAAGTAGTATAAAGAGTAATAATCTGTTGGAAATGAATAATTTGTGTGGCTTTTGCAAGGAAAGATAATAATGGCCCAATGTACTGTGCATAGGCGATATAAGGATTATAGCACAGGCAGAATTTCCAGGGAAAAAGAAGACTGTAGCATAAAAGGGTTGTTTTTATTATATATAGGACTTGGGAACTTATAGGGATAACTTTCCATCTACTGGGACCCCCACTGATCCCAAGCACTGTAGATGGATCATATGCGTTTGTGGGACCCCCAGAGATTGTGTAGCACTCAGCTGGTGCTCAGACCTCCCATAATGGATGGAGCATCGGTGTGCAGGATCTGCCTCCACTCTCAAGCCCCTGCTCTTGGAATGATGGGACCCCCAGTGATTGGGGAGTTGTGTCCTATCCCACGGATAGGGGATACATACACATGAGATAGGAGATGGCAGTAGTTACTGATGGGATTCTATGATGATTGGAGGAGCTATAGACAGGGTAGAGCTAGTGTCAGAGGAAAGAGCTATAGACACGGTAGAGCGAGTGTCAGAGGAAAGAGCTATAGACAGGGCAGAGCTAGTGGCAGAGGAAGGAGCTATAGACAGGGTAGAGGCAGAGGAAGGAGCTATAGACAAGGTAGTGGCAGAGGAAGGAGCTATAGACACGGTAGAGCGAGTGTCAGAGGAAAGAGCTATAGACAGGGCAGAGCTAGTGGCAGAGGAAGGAGCTATAGACAGGGTAGAGGCAGAGGAAGGAGCTATAGACAGGGTAGAGTTAGAGGAAGGAGCTATAGACAGGGTAGAGGCAGAGGAAGGAGCTATAGACAAGGTAGTGGCAGAGGAAGGCGCTATAGACGGGGTAGTGGCAGAGGAAGGCGCTATAGACAAGGTAGAGGCAAAGGAAGGTGCTATAGACGGGGTAGTGGCAGAGGAAGACGCTATAGACTGGGTAGAGGCAGAGGAAGGCGCTATAGACTGGGTAGAGGCAGAGGAAGGCGCTATAGACTGGGTAGAGGCAGAGGAAGGCGCTATAGACTGGGTAGAGGCAGAGGAAGGCGCTATAGACTGGGTAGAGGCAGAGGAAGGCGCTATAGACTGGGTAGAGGCAGAGGAAGGCGCTATAGACTGGGTAGAGGCAGAGGAAGGCGCTATAGACTGGGTAGGGGCAGAGGGAGGAGCTATAGACTGGGTAGGGGCAGAGGGAGGAGCTATAGACGGGGTAGGGACAGAGGGAGGAGCTATAGACGGGGTAGGGGCAGAGGGAGGAGCTATAGACGGGGTAGTGGCAGAGGAAGGCGCTATAGACAAGGTAGTGGCAGAGGAAGGCGCTATAGACGGGGTAGTGGCAGAGGAAGGCGCTATAGACAAGGTAGAGGCAAAGGAAGGCGCTATAGACGGGGTAGAGGCAGAGGAAGGCGCTATAGACGGGGTAGAGGCAGAGGAAGGCGCTATAGACGAGGTAGAGGCAGAGGAAGGTGCTATAGACGAGGTAGAGGCAGAGGAAGGCGCTATAGACGAGGTAGAGGCAGAGGAAGGCGCTATAGACGGGGTAGTGGCAGAGGAAGGCGCTATAGACTGGGTAGGGGCAGAGGGAGGCGCTATAGACTGGGTAGGGGCAGAGGGAGGCGCTATAGACGGGGTAGGGGCAGAGGAATGTGCTATAGACGGGGTAGGGGCAGAGGAAGGCGCTATAGACGGGGTAGAGGCAGAGGAAGGTGCTATAAACGGGGTAGGGGCAGAGGGAGGAGCTATAGACGGGGTAGGGGCAGAGGAATGTGCTATAGACGGGGTAGGGGCAGAGGAAGGCGCTATAGACGGGGTAGAGGCAGAGGAAGGTGCTATAGACGGGGTAGGGGCAGAGGGAGGAGCTATAGACGGGGTAGGGGCAGAGGGAGGAGCTATAGACGGGGTAGGGGCAGAGGGAGGAGCTATAGACAGGGTAGGGGCAGAGGGAAGAGCTATAGACGGGGTAGGGGCAGAGGGAGGTGCTATAGACGGGGCAGAGGGAGGGGCTATAGACGGGGTAGGGGCAGAGGGAGGAGCTATAGACGGGGTAGGGGCAGAGGGAGGAGCTATAGACGGGGTAGGGGCAGAGGAAGGCGCTATAGACGGGGTAGGGGCAGAGGGAGGAGCTATAGACGGGGTAGTGTTAGAGGGAGGAGCTATAGACGGGGTAGGGGCAGAGGGAGGCGCTATAGACGGGGCAGAAGGAGGCGCTATCTTCACCAATCCTACAATGTGATCCGTGGTCCTCTGCGATGTCTCAGGGGAACCCGCAGCATTATCTTATGAGGGATATTTGCTTTATAACCTCTAGATGAGAGGGACTTTAGCCTGTGCCATGTAAGGATGATACATGCTGACACCTTCCTCTAGAACTACTGCACACCTGGAGATTTGGATTCTTTTTGTACCTAAATTCTTGTATTTTGGGCTACAAATGATCACTATTTTTGTATTCTGTAACCCTTGTTGCACTTTCTACTGCTGGCTACAAAGTGAGTTAACTGAGAATTCGTTAGTGAGCTCATTCTTACGTTTCAATAGGAGAGTTTCTAAGTATCTGTTCTTTCTGATTATCAGCTGATTTATGACCACAGAACACATGAAAGTTAAATGTGCAGGGACACAAAGAGCCTATAAAAGCCATAAGGTGCCACATTTGTAATGAATCTGAATTGCAAAAAGGATTTTTAGCTTCAAATACATAAAGCAAAAATATAATAAATTGTCCCGAAAGATGGACATCCCCTTTAAGATGCATTCCCTACCAGTACAACCTGCAGCTCGTGCAGCGACAGGTGGGGACAGGTATATAGCTGGTGTCTGTGTAGTTAGAACGATTTTCTCTCTGATGTCATGCATTCAAAAAAGAAATAACCCGTCCTTGTTTCTGAAGGTTTCATGTGTCTGTGAATTCATTTTTGGAGAATCAGAAGCCTGAAGTGGTGGAGCTGCACATCACCATGACCCCGGCCATGCTGGCCATCCAAGCATCTGTCCTGGACATAATGAACGCGTGTCTGAAGGAGCTGAAACGCTACAATCCTGCACTGGAGGTGGAAGATCTGTCCCTGGAGAATGCCATCGGCAGGGCCTTTGATAAGGTATATGATAATTCCTGCGCTAATATAATGACCAGAATATATTTATAGCCCGTGACTTCATTGGGAGTCCATGAGGGAATTGGGTCTATATGGTCAGATGATATATGATAAGGCCAGGAACATGCTTTATTGCTAACCGGGTCATCAGTAGATAGACCATTTTAGGGGAAATGATTTTTCATCTAATAAAAGAGATTTAAAAGTATTTGGTCAGCAGATTCCATTTGTAGGTAAGCGTCTGATACACACATGGGTAACTTATGGCACGTGGTACCTTAAGCAGCTTGGGCAATGCCTAGATGCTGTACAAGTCTCAGTATAGGTCTTAAAAGGAATCTGTCAGGAGGTTTTTGCTATGTTATCTGAGGACCACATACTTTAGAGGCCTAGACACTGATTTGAGGGATGTGTTGCTTAGGCGCCGCTCACATCAGTGGTATTTTGCCGGAAAGCACGATCCGGCACGAATGTGTTTCAGTTCTATTCATTTACAATGAAAGCGCGGCAAGATGCAGTCACATGTGGTTGTTTGCGTCATACACAACCGCTTGTGACCACATGTTGCCGCGTTTCCATTGTAAATGAATGGAACTGAAACGCATTTGTGCCGGATCCGGCTTTCTGGCAACATACCGCTGATGTGAGCGGCGCCTTATTTGGCTGTGTGCTGTTGTTTCCACACGATAAAGCAATTTATCACCAGGCTATAATTACTGCCCTTAATAAAGTACTTATGAGCCTTTGTCTGACCACACTCCCTCCTCTGGTAAGCAGCTCACTGTCAATAGACAATGTACACAGAGAGCTGTGGTGTAGGTAGGGTTAGCTTTCTGAGCTCTGCTGCATCTGAGAACTCTGATTGTATCACTACTCTTACAGTCAGTAAACTAAGTGATACATCGCTGGAACCGGGGTCTCTTTTCCTACATTATGCTTCTTTCAGATGAGGCAGCAAAAACCTGGTGACAGATTCCCTATAAGTAGTCAGGTCATTGTGTACATTTTCAGATTTGCTCCGAAAAATGCAACGAGTTGCTGTTGTTGACACTTGTTAGATCAGTTATTACTAAATTTGGTGCGAATCAATTCATACAACCAAGTGCATCTGCCATGTCAGTAATCTGAGGCTGATGGAACCGAGCTGTGAGAACCGCCTCTTCTTTGATTAGCTGGCATGGCGGGACGTCATCATTGTGGCGTCATCATTGTGGCGTGGCGTCATCATTGTGGCATGGCGTCATCATTGTGGTGTGACGTCATCATTGTGGCGTGGCGTCATCATTGTGGCGTCATCATTGTGGCGTCACACACATCTAAAGTCGCACCAGGCTGGTTAATCAGAAGAAGAGTCCCTGCGGGTAAGAGTAGGTTCTCGGGGCTCCCATCCAGTGGCCACAGAACATTGATGTGGTCAATGGACCGGGTCCTGTCAAATATTTCACATCACCACTAGTTATTGTACTTGAAAGCCATCTGACCGAAATCCCTTTTGACATTCGTGAGGTTTATTTGAGGTGACCATACGTGTGAATAGTGATTGATAATTTTTGCTCGAGCAGTCAGCTGTGTAATGACAATGGCCATCGTGTCCTTAGATGTGATAACCCTTCAGATACGTCATCTCTCGTGGGGAGAAAAGAAGCCCCTATACACAATGGATAAGTGTTTTCAGCCTTCATTGCTATAATGTGTATGAGCTGACAACCCTAGCTCCAGTCTCGTGCTTCCTAATGAGTTTTTCACATTTTACTCCGGCGCACTCTTCTTCATGACCGGTGTACAAAACACCAGTCTCAATGAATCGGGGCCAAAAGCTGTGTAATAGAAGGACTAAACGGTATAAATCATTAATGCGTGTGGTTTTGTTCTCTCCTAGACTATACGTCATTACTTGGATCCCCTGTGGCATCAGCTTGGAGCCAAAACTAAATCTTTGGTTCAGGATTTAAAGATCCTCCGCACGTTGCTCCAGTACCTGTCCCAGTACGACTGCGTGACATTTCTCAACCTGTTAGAGTCAATGCGAGCCAGTGAGAAAGCTTTTGGACAAAATTCAGGTGAATTCTTATATTAAACAGTTACAGTCATATGAAACAGTTTGGGCACCCCTATTAATGTTAACCTTTTTTCTTTATAACAAATTGGGTTTTTGCAACAGCTATTTCAGTTTCATATATCTAATAACTGATGGACTGAGTAATATTTCTGGAGTGAAATGAGGTTTATTGTACTAACAGAAAATGTGCAATCCGCATTTAAACAAAATTTGACCGGTGCAAAAGTATGGGCACCCTTATCAATTTCTTGATTTGAACACTCCTAACTACTTTTTACTGACTTACTAAAGCACTAAATTGGTTTTGTAACCTCATTGAGCTTTGAACTTCATAGGCAGGTGTATCCAATCATGAGAAAAGGTATTTAAGGTGGCCACTTGCAAGTTGTTCTACTATTTGAATCTCCTATGAAGAGTGGCATCATGGGCTCCTCAAAACAACTCTCAAATGATCTGAAAACAAAGATTATTCAACATAGTTGTTCAGGGGAAGGATACAAAAAGTTGTCTCAGAGATTTAAACTGTCAGTTTTCACTGTGAGGAACATAGTAAGGAAATGGAAGAACACAGGTACAGTTCTTGTTAAGCCCAGAAGTGGCAGCCAAGAAAAATATCAGAAAGGCAGAGAAGAAGAATGGTGAGAACAGTCAAGGACAATCCACAGACCACCTCCAAAGACCTGCAGCATCATCTTGCTGCAGATGGTGTCAATGTTTCACAAGGAGAAGCTGTATGGGAGAATGATGCAAAAGAAGCCGTTTCTGCAAGCACGCCACAAACTGAGTTGCCTGAGGCATACAAAAGCACATTTGGACAAGCCAGTTACATTTTGGAAGAAGGTCCTGTGGACTGATGAAACAAATATTGAGTTGTTTGGTCATACAAAAAGGCGTTTTGCATTGAGGCAAAAAATCACGGCATTCCAAGAAAAGCACTTGCTACCCACAGTAAAATTTGGTGGAGGTTCCATCATGCTTTGGGGCTGTGTGGCCAATGCCGGCACCGGGAATCTTGTTAAAGTTGAGGGTCGCATGGATTCAACTCCGTATCAGCAGATTCTTGACAATAATGTGCAAGAATCAGTGACGAAGTTGAAGTTACGCAGGGGATGGATATTTCAGCAAGACAATGATCCAAAACACCGCTCCAAATCTACTCAGGTATTCATGCAGAGGAACAATTACAATGTTCTGGAATGGCCATCCCAGTCCCCAGACCTGAATATCATTGAAAATCTGTGGGATGATTTGAAGCGTCCTGTCCATGCTCGGCGACCATCAAACTTAACTGAACTGGAATTGTTTTGTAAACAGGAATGGTCAAATATACCTTCATCCAGGACCAGGAACTCATTAAAAGCTACAGGAAGCGACTAGAGGCTGTGATTTTTGCAAAAGGAAGATCTACAAAATATTAATGTCACTTTTATGTTGAGGTGCCCATACTTTTGGACAGGTCAAATTTTGTTTAAATGCGGATTATTATCATGATTTCCAAGATCTCTGCTCACTGTCCTTGTACAGGATTATTTGCTTTTTGCTTCTGGGGGGTATCCGTGCCGTCACAGTTATTTGATGGTCATATAGGCAAATAATACTGAATTGCATATGATAGCTGCAACACATCAGGAACTTTAAAGAGGTGGTCCACTACACAGCATAGTGGCCACATCGATATAAAGTTTTTCTGAAATACCTTGTGTAGTCTATTGTGCCTCTGAGTGGCGCTATTGTGGACCACTCATCCCCATCACATGACCCCCGAGCTCCATGACCTGAGATCCAGTGATGTCACATCAACTTCCAGTTGACCCGACATCACCGAAGCGGCCCCAGTCTCCCTGAGTGGCTGGGCTCTGGGCGGCGTTTCACCGCTTGTTACAGCGCAGCATCTCTCTGCTCCCTCCTTCGCTGCAGAGCACCACCGGCAGGAGTGATGCTGGGCTGTGATGAGCGGTGAAATTCCGTCCACAGCCCAGTCATTCAAAAAGACTGGAGCCGGCCGCGGTGATGTCAGGTCCATTGAAATTTGATGGGACATCACCGGATTTCAGAGGTCACGGAGCCCGAGGGTCACGTGATGGGGATGAGTGGACCGCAATAGCGCCGCTCAGAGGCAGAATGTAGTACACAAGGTATTTGAGAAAAGCCTTCTTTCTGAGCTTTACATCGATGTGGCCACTAATGCTGAGTAGTGGACCACCTCTTTAATGTAGCTGCAGACACAAATTAAGAAAATATGTCATCATAATCTGCTACAGTTGGGCAATGTAGGGACGCCGCGTCCAACAGACAAGTTATTTATTTTCGGGAAGAATAACAGAGGAGCAGCATGACCCCATGGTAGATGAAAAGAGGAATTCTTTCATTACCAGAATAGACCTGTCATTAAAGACAGCCGCTCCTCTTTAACCCCTTCAGCCCCCGGGCACTTTCCGTTTTTGCGTTTTTTTTGTTTTATGCTCCCCTTCTTCCGAGAGCCGTAACTTTTTTATTTTTCCGTCAATCTTGCCATATGAGGGCTTGTTTTTGCGGGACGAGTTGTACTTTTTTTTTTTTTAAAATCAGATCTTTTTTTATTAAATCATTAGGGATCAATACAGAGAGTATTTCACTTTTCATAAAACTGATAGCAATAAACAGATAAACACATGTGATTTATAAATCAGGTTCTTTCTCTGCATATATGTAAATATAATAGAGTTCTCAAATCATAATTATATTATATAGCTTGAGCCTACAAACCTCGTGGCTCTACAAATAAACAAAACTTAAATTATGCAATAATGCCTCAGACTAACAGGAACACCTCCTCCATCAGCCGTGTCGCTCCACATCATATTGCTATACTCTCCCGCCCCTCCCTCTCCGTGCAGTCATCTATGAAACCGTTCCAGTCCTCTCTCACCTCTTCATTCAAAGTCCACTTCGTCACAGAAAAAACTAGTTTTAATTCCCTTCCTCACACATGCCATCACTGCAGGCACAACAGTAACCGGTCCAGCATTGCATCCCGAACCAGTGCACTAGAGGGTAGGCCCGGCAACTCCATCCATGGCCGCCAAATGCTGTAAAACTTTTTCAATGTTTTTCTTTTTAAATAAACTCCCCTTTCCAATCTTATGACGTTATTTAATTTGTTTTTGAGCTCTGGTAATGTTGGTGGTAGAGGGTCTAACCTGTGATATGCAAGTAGCTTTCTTGCTTGGTACAAGATACGTGCTATTCCCAGGGCTGTTGGAGAATCCGGATCCACTTCTCCTTCCCACAGACTCAACAGGCACAGGCGGGGCGACGGTTGTATTGTGATATGATATATTTGATCTATAAGTCCCAGGGTTTGGTTCCAGAAATCACCAATGTGTCCACACTCCCACATAACATGCATCAAATGGGCAGCATCCTGTCCACACCTAACACACTGTGTGTTTGGTCTGAGTCCCATCTTAAATAGTAGACTGGGAGTTTTATATACCCTGTGGATGAGATATATTTGAGACAGCTTTTGGCACTCCGATACCGCCAGTTTAGGAACTTGTTCCAATATATCAGACCACTGGCCTTCCGTCAGGGGACTGACGTCTCGTTCCCATTTGCTTTTAACAATCAATGGATGTGTTTCCAGATGGGCAGGTAGTAATTTTTTATATAATTCCGAAATAAGACCCTTAGAGGACTCAGATGTAAGCAGCCTATGTAATGTTTGATTATGTGTCACTGTTACCGGGTTTGTCCTCCCCTGTCTTTCCAGTGCGTGTCTCAGCTGCAAATACTGATAAAAGAAGACATGCGGAAGGTGAAACTCCGTTCTCAGTTGTTCAAAGCTTTTAAAAGTATTATTTTGTAGAACTTGTGACACTAAATGGATCCCTTTATCCTCCCATCCTCTGAACCCTACTAATTTTTTAATTTCTGGCAAGTCGGGGTTCTGCCACAGTGGCCAGAGCTCTGTAGGTCCGCTTATCCCCAAAAGAGACTTACCCCTGTCCCACACCCGGAATATCATAGCCAGTGTGGGATATCGTGCCCCATTTATCTGTCTTTGTCCCACATCCAACCGGCAACCTGGGTACTTCCATACTGATCCCTCTCTCACTATATCACCACTGGTATCATACCCTCCTTCTTTGCCCCAACCCCTCAGATGTTGCATCTGGGAGGCTATATAGTGTATATATATGGGTTTGGTACCGCCAGTCCTCCCTCCTCCTTTCTCCGCTGTAGCACTTCCAGTCGAATACTAGCTTGCTTTTTCTTCCAAATAAGTTCCCGGAATATTGTATTAATTTTTACAAAAAATTCCCTACATATCCACACTAGAGAATTATGTATAAGGTATAGTAATTGTGGCATCATTACCATTTTAATTAAATTGGATCTGCCGATATTTGATAGCGGCAAACGGCACCAGGTATGCACTTTTGCTCTGAATCGCTGTAACAGGGGTTCCAGATTTAGGGCCTGGAAATCCTTCGGGATTGGGCTGACAATTACTCCCAGATATTTAAACTCCCGGACCACAGGAACTGGAATCTGTAAGTCCGAAAAGTCCCCCGGAAGGGGGTCCAACGGCATTAAAGCAGACTTGGACCAGTTGATTCGTAGACCAGACCTCTGTCCAAATTCTCGAATGATATTCATTGCCGGCAAAATCGAGGAACGTACCCTGTCTAAATATAAGAGTAGATCGTCTGCGTATAATGATATCTTTTGTTCCACTGCTCCACACCGAAATCCCTCTACCTCCCTGGATTTCCGTATTGCCACTGCCAACGGCTCCACTGCAGTCGCGAATAGCAAGGGTGAAAGCGGACACCCCTGTCTAGTACCTCTTCCAAGAGGAAAAGACTCGGAGACCCTGCCATTAACCCTAACCTTCGCCACCGGTGAGTCATATAGCAGTTTTACCCAATTTATGAATCTATGTCCAAAGCCCATTTTCCGAAGTACAGCCCACATATATTCCCATTCAAGGCTATCGAACGCCTTAGCGGCGTCTAAAGACAAAATTGCCCTTTCCCCCGGTACCTCAGAACTATGTTGAATTCCCAAATATAATTTCCTGAGATTCATAGATGTGGCTCTGCATGGAATGAATCCTGTCTGATCACTCTGCACTATAGATGAGATGACTCGGGACATCCTATTGGCGAGCACCTTGGCCAGCAATTTAATGTCTGTTTGTAGGAGAGAAATTGGGCGATACGAATCCGGGATCTCTGGATCTTTTCCGGGTTTTAATATTAAGACTATTAAGGCTTCCCTCATAGAGGGCGGGAGGACCCTCTGCCTTTCAGATTCTTCAAATACCTTAAGTAGTTTGGGTAGCAGTAAGGGTGCATATGTTTTATAAAACTCTACAGGCAGGCCATCCGTTCCCGGAGCTTTTTCATTTTGTGTCTGGCCAAGCGCTTCCTCCAGCTCTTCCAATGAGATGTCCCGGTCCAGCAATTCCCTGTTTACATCACTCAGTGTAGGAAGAGAGAGAGCATCCAAATACTGCTCAATCTCAGTCTCCGTGAGGTCACAGTCTGATGTGTATAGCCGCATATAATACCTCTTTATTTCTCTTATTATATCCTCGCTTTCTGTTACAAAGTCACCTGATTCCGTCTTTAACCTATTTATATAAGAAGAGCCTTCCTGTGCTCTAATGACTGTGGCCAGTAGGTGCCCCACGCCCTCCCCCGCCATAAAATAATTTTGTTTAAGGAAATAGCGTTTATTTTCTGCCACCGACATGAGATTTTCTTTGAGTGACATCTGTGCCTTCTCTAGAGTATTTTTAGTTTCTACTGTCGGGTTGAGCACCACCGCAGCCTCCGCATCAGATACCTTCTGAATCAGACTCTGGGTGTAACATTTGGTTTGATTTTTGCGTATGCATATTTCTCTAATATATATGCCCCTTACCACAGCTCTTACACATTTCTCCCAAATAGAGAGAATCAGGGCTAAAAATACGCCCCAAGTCCATGCAGGGAGGGGGGGTCCACAACTCGCTAGTGCAGCGTGTGTCCACAATGAACCGGCCGTCTCCCAACCTGGATCCTAGATGAATTTAACTGTAATGAGCTCACCAGCATAGCGTCCCAAACACAAACAACGCCTGGCGGCAGAAAGGGAAATCTCAGGTATTCTTCCTCCTCAGGGATCTCTCATTGATATCCAGCCAAGACAATGCCGCCCCAGCCGTATCAAAAAAATGAGTGTCTCCGTTTGCAGCAATCCGCAGCTTAGCAGGGTACATCATGGAATATGGCACTTGTAGGTTGCGCAATCGTTTTTTGATCTCAATAAATTGCGCTCTTTTACGTTGCACTTCCATGGAGAAATCAGGAAATATTGATATCTTCCTCCCATCAATTGCAAGTTCTTTGATATCTCTGGCTCTGCGCAGGATAGTGTCCCTATCTTTATAGTGCAGTAGTTTAATCAGAATAGGACGTGGGGGTGCTCCCGGCTGTGGGGCACGCGCAGGGACCCTGTGCGCTCTTTCAATGGTGAAAAAAAGAGGATAGTATGTCTTTTCCCATGGTGTCTTTAAGCCATTTTTCAAAGAAATTCAGTGGGTCATTGCCCTCCATCCTCTCTGGGACCCCCACCAGTCTCAAATTACTTCTGCGGGAGCGGTTCTCTAAATCATCCACCTTGTTTAGCAGTGTGGAGATATTTTGCGTGGCCTTTCCCAGCTCTCGTGACATTGGTGGTAATTTATCCCCTGTTGTACTCACTCTTTCCTCCAGCTCCCCCATTCTGACAGTCATCCCTTGCAGCTCACGTTTAATACAGGCCATATCTGAGGTGACAGTTCCCATCTGGCTGCTTAGAGTGGCCAATGTGGTATTGCAAGAGTTAATTGCTGCCAGAATGTCTCTCAGTATGGCCTCAGTGAAAACAGGTGTTGTTTGCTCCACATCTCCCCCTCCTCCCTCTGCCAGCGCAGGCCTCTGTGTCTGCATATCTTGTGCTGCTGAACATGCAGGGCCCAGGGTACTCACAGTCTCACTGTCGGGTATGTTTTCTCCCTGCGCCAGGGCCCGTTCAGCGCTGCCATCGGGTGCCTCGTTGTAGGTAGGCTCTGTGCCAGGGGCCACTCTGGCAAACCGCTCCAACCTGCTTGCTACTCCCACTGCTCCAGCTCGGGATGGTGTGGATGCCGGCGGCGCCATATTGGATTCTTCAGAGGCGCGCTCCTGCGCGTCTCTGTCCCTTTTATTGCTGCTGCGGGTCGGCATATCCTGGCTGTGCTCGCTTCCCCGGGTGTTATAAGTAGTGTTGCAGCCCTCCAGGGTCAGTAGTGCCTGTCAGCAAGGCCGGTGTGCAGGATATTTCAGGATCCAGGCAGGAGCTCACCCACGCTGCTTCCTCTCTACATGAGGTCCAGGCCACGCCCCCACGAGTTGTACTTTTAAATGAAACCATTTACCATATAGTGTACTGGAAAACAGCAAAAAAATTCCAAGTGTGGAAAAATTACAAAAAAAGTGTGATCGCACAATAGTTTTTGGGATGTTTTATTCACCGTGTTCATTATATGGTAAAACTGATGTGTGGGTGTGATGCCTGAGGTCGGTGCGAGTTTGTAGACACCAAACATGTATAGGTTTACTTGTATTTAAGGGGTTAAAAAAAAATCACAAGCTTGTCCAATAAAAGTGGTGTACGTTTTGCACCATTTTTCGATACCCGTAGCGTTCTCATTTTTTGGGATCTATGGCTTAGTTTTTGCGTCTCAAGCTGACATTTTTAATGGTACCATTTTTGCGCAGATGCTACGTTTTGATCGCCTGTTATTGCATTTTGCGTAAAACTTGCAGTGACCAAAAAAAAATGTAATTTTGGCATTTGGAATTTATTTGCCGCTACGTCGTTTACCCATCAGATTAATTGATTTTATATTTTGATAGATCGGGAATTTCTGAACATGGCGATACCAAATATGTGTATATTTTTTATTTTTTTAACCCTTTAATTCTCAATATGAGAGAAGGATAAATCCTTTCATATCAATTGCTGGCAAGAGCTTCTGCCATTTATCCGATGCTGAGCGCCTATATGGAATAGCAGCCTATTTTATTGAATCAACTGGGTGAGCTGGCATTTTTTCTTCTTTTTTCATTATTTAATCTTCAGTGGGGTTAAAGGGGGGTAATTTGAACTTTTAGGTTTTCTTTATTTTTTAAACTTTTTTTTAAATTTTTTTTTTATTATTTTTTTTATTTTACTAGTCCCCATAGGGGGCTATAGCGATCAGCAATCCGATCGCTCTTCCCTATCTGCTGATCACAGCTACACAGCTGTTAACATCAGATATGCGCACTTCCTGATTTATTCGGCTCCGGGGCGAGTGAAGCCGAAAGTTACTCATGATGGCTACAGGCGTCATCACATGACCCTGTGTTACCATGGCAACCACCGAAAGTCACGTGATCACACACGTGACTTCCGGTGGGGGCGGCAGTAAGTGAAAATGGCCGCGCGCATATACATCTTGCTGCCAGACTTTGGCAGCGAGATGTAAGGGGTTAAATGACGCAGGTGGAAGCGATTCCACTCGTAACATGCAGGCGTACATGTCAGCTGTTGAAAACAGCTGATATGTGCGCGGATCTCCGCGACCTGCAGGAGGCGGGGATTAACCTCACACGATCCATGACGGAAAGATCCGTCATGGGTCGTGAAGGGGTTAAATTAGCTACAGTTACAATAGATATTAAGTTTAAAGAAATCCCATATATTAGATAAATATCAGTTATGAGGGACCACACTCCAAATGCTGAATAGAAATAAACAAATCCTGAGACAAGAGCCTGGTGAAAAAAGGGGTGAGGAAAAAAATTAAAAGGGACGCATTTATATTAAAAGGGTAGGTACAATTTCTAGAACTGGTGTCATGAATATCAGTAACCTAGTTTAGCTTTTATATTCTGGGGTTATTATTTCTAAATAATTATACCTCACTGCGTAACACACAAGCTTCTGTTACTTAGAGTGTGTGTGTGTATATAATATATATATATTTATTGCACATATTTGTAGTAAGTGTGTGTGCGTGTATATGTATGTATACGTGTGTGTATGTATATACTGTATGTGTGTATATAATTTTTATATAATACAGTACAGACCAAACGTTTGGACACACCTTCTCATTCAAAGAGTTTTCTTTATTTTCAGGACTCTGAAAATTGTAGATTCACATTGAAGACCTCAAAACTATGAATTAAAACATGTGGAATGAAATTAAAAAAAAAGTGTGAAACAACTGAAAATATGTCTTATATTCTAGGTTCTTCAAAGTAGCCACCTTTTGCTTTGATTACTACTTTGCACACTCTTAGCATTCTCTTGATGAGCTTCAAGAGGTAGTCACTGGAAATGGTCTTCCAACAGTCTTGAAGGAGTTCTCAGAGATTGTTAGCACTTGTTGGCCCTTTTGCCTTCACTCTGCGGTCCAGCTCACCCCAAACCATCTCGATTGGGTTCAGGTCTGGTGACTGTGGAAACTAGATCATCTAGCGTAGTATCCCATCACTCTCCTTCTTAGTCAAATAGCCCTTACACAGCCTGGAGGTGTGTTTGGGGTCATTGTCCTGTTGAAAAATAAATGATGGTCCAACTAAATGCAAACCGGATGGAATAGCACGCCGCTGCAAGATGCTGTGGTAGCCATGCTGGTTCTGTATGCCTTCAATTTTGAATAAATCCCCAACAGTGTCCCCAGCAAAGCACCCCCACACCATCACACCTCCTCCTCCATGCTTCCCGGTGGGAACCAGCCATGTAGAGTCCATCCGTTCACCTTTTCTACAAAGACACGGTGGTTAGATCCAAAGATCTCAAATTTGGACTCATCAGACCAAAGCACAGATTTCCACTGGTCTAATGTCCATTCCTTGTGTTCTTTAGCCCAAACAAGTCTCTTCTGCTTGTTGCCTGTCCTTAGCAGTGGCTTCCTAGCAGCTATTTTACCATGAAGGCCTGCTGCACAGTCTCCTCTTAATAGTTGTTCTAGAGATGAGAAGGTGTGTCCAAACTTTTGGTCTGTACTGTATATGTGTATATAATAATATATTTATACGCTCCTCGAAAAAGCCATTGCGAAACATGTGTCGGAGTGTGAGGGTCACAGCAGGTCACTATCCTCCAGGTGATGTAATCTATTTTGATATTATTCTATTCCCTGTTTGTCTATTCCTTACTTAAATGACATGTGCATTTTTTCTGCATTCTGTTTGCGCTTCCTATGTATTTTATATATTGTGCTTAGCACACGTGTGTCTTGTGCACTTTTTTGCTGTGTGAGGAACCCCATATCCATATACCCTTTTACTTATTCATTTATATGGGAATTATTTATGGATGGGGTGCCCATAAGTGAAAATTAATTCTCTTTAATCTACATGGGTATTAGTGCAAACGGGACCATAGAACTGCACTTGTGTATTGATGAACGGATATTTGGCACAGGTTTAAAATGTACATTTACCTGGATTTTGGTGTGAATGTCCCAGTTGCAATTTTGGGATTATTATAGGGACTCAGTTGATCTCCTGCTTGTGTCTCTCTATTTATTCGGTACCTTTATGCTAAAATTTTAATTGTTTTATGAATATTAATAAAGATTGTTTTTTATTGCAATTTGTGTCACGCCTCTGATTTGGTCATCCATAGATGTCCAAAAGTTGTATTCATATAATAATATATGTGTGTGTGTATATGTATATATTATGTATATGTGAGTGTGTATATATATACGATTACTATTACCTGCTTAGAATTGGTTGCTGTCATATTCTTTGCTTGTGTTGTTTTGGGTTTATCCTTTTATGAGGTTTTTATATACTAGGTTTGTTTTGGTTTTAACATTTTTCAATAAATTAGCTTTTACTTCGTATAGGGACGAAGTATGTTTGGGATTTTTTTTTTCTTTGCTTCTTTTTCACATGGGTTTAGACCCTGGATTTTTTGGTTTCTAAAGTTTTTAGAAAAGAGATGTCATGGATGAAATAATGTATTCTTTGCATTATTGGCTGAATCTAAAGACCTGAAGAATGATGCAGAACAAATAAAATACTTACGTTATTAGTAAGCTTTTTCATTAAAGGGACTTGATAGAAATGAATTGGAGGTGTGTAGAAATTTATATGTCTATGTTGCCCTTTAAGGCTATGTGCCCACGGGGAGAGTGTCTTGCGGTTATGTCCACAGGAGATTCCACAGGAGCTCGCAGAAAACCGCAGCACAACTTTGTCTGTTTACATGCTGTGGAATGTCCTGCGGATATGCTGCGGTCATTCTGCATTGAGGATATAGTACCATGGCTTGGGCACTGCATCCTCAATGCAGAACAAGTGGTGAGTGATCGGGGAGTTCATACTTACCTCCATCATGCAGCACTTCCCTCTCTGGCCGTGTCTGTCAGCGTCTGCACATTGCCGGAGAAGGTGGGCGAGCCTGAACTAGCTCCGGCTGTCACATGACCGGAGCTCGTGCAGGCCCCGCCCACCTCCTACTCCTGGCTTCACTGCGCTCCTCTGCACCGGAGGAAGTGACTCCGGTGTCTTCTATCAAGGAAGGTAAGTATAGGATCTTGCGGAAAAATCCGCAGGAATAATTGACATGCTGCAGATTTTTCTGCAGGGAAATTCGCATTATTTCCACTGCGGAAAAAAAACGCAGCATGGGCACAGCACTCCCCGAATGCCTTAGAAATGGCTGGGGACTCTCTGTACTGCGGATTTTTGAAAAATCTGCGGAATTTCCGAGAAAAAATCGCGGCGAATTTTCCGCAGCGTGGGCACATAGCCTAAAAGGTAAACAAGTTGATCTTTTCGTGACTCTAAAGCGGCGATTTTCTAGCAGCGAGAAAGCGTCTTGACATTCAGTGCATATATAAATATATTGGAGGGATATCTGCTCACTTGGCAGCATTTGAGGTAGGCACGGGAGGCGATTTAAACAAAACATACAGGCTGCTTTTTTTTGGAACTCCAAAAAGCAAACCACAGAAGGAAAAAATGTCCTTTCCTTGCAGTAAAACAGGATACACAGTCCCAACAATGGCACTTTAGTAGTAGACCAGCATACATGTCCAAGTGTGAAGACCTCACACAGGAGGACTTCTTACCTCCACACACTGACAGCTAATGATGTTCACCATACCACACCCCAGGGTGGGGATACTTGAGCAGCCAATCCCACCCATCTCTCGGACTGGTCGTAAACCTCCTCTTGCCATGCCCTATTAACACTTTCTGTACTATATGAACTGGAACTTGCTTCCATGCTTGGATGACGGAGGATAACCACCTCTGTGACACATATCTCCCCTCCAAGAGGTATCCAACGACCATCTCACTAATGTGTGTGTGTGTGTGTGTGTGTGTATATGTGTGTGTATATGTGTGTGTGTGTATATATATATATATATATATATATATATATATATATATATATATATATATACTAGAAGGTGGCCCGATTCTACGCATCGGGTATTCTAGAATTTACGTATTGTGTAGTTAATGTATGATTTTTGTTATATATATATATATATATATATATATATATATATATAGATGTTGTTGTGTGTAGTTACCAAGTGTTTGTGTAGGGGCTGTACATGTTCTGGGTGTTGTCTGGGTGTGGCGGGGGGGTGAGAGCGGTGTTGTATGTGTGTTGCGTGTGTTGCGTTGTTTGTGGAGCGCTGTGTGTCTGTAGCGTTGTGTGTGTGTGTGTGTTGCGCGGTTTGTGTGGGTGTGGTGTGTTTTGGGGGGGAGGTATGTTTTGTGCAATGTGTGTGTGTTGTGCGGTATGTGCGTATATTTATGTATGCCGCGGTGTTTGTGTGTTGGGTGTTGGGTGTGTGCAGCGTTGTCTGTGTGTGTGGGTGTCTGTGTAGGGCGGTGTTTGTGGTTCCCAGTGTGTGTGTGGTGTGTTGTGTGTGTTGGGGTGAGGTGTGCACCTCCCATCGTGCTCCATCCCCCATGCTGCGCACCCCCCATCGTGCTCCATCTGCCATGCTGCGCACTCCCAAACGTGCTCCATCCGCCATGCTGCGCACTCCCAAACGTGCTCCATTCGCCATGCTGCGCACTCCCAAACGTGGTCCATCCGCCATGCTGCGCATTCCCAAACGTGGTCCATCCGCCATGCTGCGCACTCCCAAACGTGCTCCATCCACTATGCTGCGCACTCCCAAACGTGCTCCATCCGCCATGCTGCGCACTCCCAAACGTGCTCCATCCGCCATGCTGCGCACTCCCAAACGTGCTCCATCCGCCATGCTGCGCAGTCCCAAACGTGGTCCATCCGCCATGCTGCGCAGTCGCAAACGTGCTCCATCCGCCATGCTGCGCACTCCCAAACGTGCTCCATCCCCCATGCTGCGCACCCCCCCATCGTGCTCCATCCCCCATGCTGCACCAGCATCAGCCTCTCTGCCCCCAGCATCAGCCTCTCTCCTCCCAGCATCAGCCTCTCTCCTCCCAGCATCAGCCTCTCTCCTCCCAGCATCAGCCTCTCTCCTCCCAGCATCAGCCTCTCTCCTCCCAGCATCAGCCTCTCTCCTCCCAGCATCAGCCTCTCTCCTCCCAGCATCAGCCTCTCTCCTCCCAGCATCAGCCTCTCTCCTCCCAGCCTCAGCCTCCCCCAGCATCAGCCTCTCTTCTCTCAGCCTCCCCCCTTCCAGCCTCCCTCCTCCCAGCCTCCCCCAGCATCAGCCTCTCTCTTCCCAGCCTCCCCCTCCCAGCCTCCCCCAGCATCAGCCTCCCCCAGCATCAGCCTCTCTCCTCCCAGCCTCCCTCCTCCCAGCCTTCCTCAGGATCAGCCTCTCTCCTCCCAGCCTCCCTCTTCCCAGCCTTCCCCAGCATCAGCCTCCACCTCCCAGCCTCCCTCAGCATCAGCCTCCCCCAGCATCAGCCTCTCTCCTTCCAGCCTCCCCCAGCATCAGCCTCCCCCAGCATCAGCCTCTCTCCTTCCAGCCTCCCCCAGCATCAGCCTCTCTCCTCCCAGCCTCCCTCCTCCCAGCCAACCCCAGCATCAGCCTCCCCCTCCCAGCCTCCCCCAGCATCAGCCTCCCCCAGCATCAGCCTCTCTCCTTCCAGCCTCCCCCAGCATCAGCCTCCCCCAGCATCAGCGTCTCTCCTTCCAGCCTCCCCCAGCATCAGCCTCCCCCAGCATCAGCCTCTCTCCTCCCAGCCTCCCCCAGCATCAGCCTCCCCCAGCATCAGCCTCCCCCAGCATCAGCCTCCCCCAGCATCAGCCTCTCTCCTTCCAGCCTCCCCCAGCATCAGCCTCTCTCATCCCAGCCTCCCCCAGCATCAGCCTCCCCCAGCATCAGCCTACACCCTCCCAGCCTCCCCCAACATCAGCCTCCCCCAGCATCAGCCTCTCTCCTTCCAGCTGGTGCAGAGAAGACCTCGCATCACCTCTTGTGGGTGCTCTGGAGAAAAATGAGTCAGACAATAGGAACTCCGGCACACTCACTATCACCCTTGGAGACACAGAGAGTCAGAAACATGAAACTGATATCAAAATCCTTTTCTTTTTATTTTGTAGTGAAAAAATGTGTCAAAAGTGCTGTACAATGGTCCGCCAATCACAACGTTTCGGCCAATATGGCCTTCTTCAGGTCGGACGGGCTGATAACAATATATATACAAAAAACAAAACAAAAATACAGGACATCCATCAGTATAGGATAATAGAACAAATAAAGATATCACAATTTGCATTTTGGGATGACAAGAGATCAGAATACGAGACAATGACATGGAATCATGGGTACATTGAGTAAGCAAATACGTAAGCGTTACTGATTATGAGTGGATTAGAGGAAAACATTAGAAAAACATTGGAAAAATTGTGGCTAACTACAATGGGTGTTACCAAGTGTCCATAGTGGTATGTGCGCGTTCGTATAATGTAAATTCTATGTGACGTACATGGTAAAGAGGCTCACCTTAAGAACAGAAGGACACAAAGTGGATGAATATGCACAGGACACTATTGTTAGACCTATGGTATAATAAAAGTAATAGTAGTAGTCATATTTTGAAATAATGGCGTAAGGATATAATACTAAAGGGATTATTGTGTAACCATACCAATGCTGAAGTGCTGTATGGATTAGGGAATGCAAATTAGTCAGTGTCCGGATCCACTATACGTAGAAGGTAGCAGGTAGCACTGGAGAAAGATAACGTTTATATAAATTAAAGGAAATCCAAACTGTGTGTGGTTTAACGTGCAGTCGTTACCTGTTGTCAAGGCGTATGAGTCCCAAACATTGTATTTAATCAATAGTATGGTGGTTCAAGATCATGCGCAGAGGTCTAGATTATATTTAGGCCAACACCTGTAGTAGATGAAATGTGTCCTAGTAAATGTGATTCATAATAGAATTGTCATAAAGGATGACAAGAGATCGTAGATTACCTCAATGATCCATAGTATGTGGATAGGTCTCTGACGTGGTCAGACGTCTAAGATGGCCTGTTGAATATGGTGATTTCTACTGATGACTAGAAAGAGAGGGAGAAAGAGAGGGAGAAAGAGAGGGAGAAAGAGAGGGAGAAAGAGAGGGAGAAAGGGAGGGAGAAAGGGAGGGAGAAAGGGAGGGAGAAAGGGAGGGAGAAAGGGAGGGAGAAAGGGAGGGAGAAAGGGAGGGAGAAGAAGAGGGAGAAGAAGAGGGAGAAGAAGAGGGAGAAGAAGAGGGAGAAGAAGAGGGAGAAGAAGAGGGAGAAGAAGAGGGAGAAGAAGAGGGAGAAGAAGAGGGAGAAGAAGAGGGAGAAGAAGAGGGAGAAGAAGAGGGAGAAGAAGAGGGAGAAGAAGAGGGAGAAGAAGAGGAAAAAGAAAGGGAGAAAAAGAAAGGGAGAAAAAGAAAGGGAGAAAAAGAAAGGGAGAAAAAGAAAGGGAGAAAAAGAAAGGGAGAAAAAGAAAGGGAGAAAAAGAGAAGAAAGAAAGGGAGAAAGAAAAAGAGAAAGGAAGGGAAGAGAAGAGAAAGGGAAGAGAAGAGAAAGGGAAGAGAAGAGAAAGAGAAGAGAAGAGAAAGAGAAGAGAAAGGGAAGAGAAGAGAAAGAGAAAGGAAGGGAAGAGAAGAGAAAGGGAAGAGAAGAGAAAGAGAAAGGAAGGGAAGAGAAGAGAAAGAGAAAGGAAGGGAAGAGAAGAGAAAGAGAAAGGAAGGGAAGAGAAGAGAAAGAGAAAGGAAGGGAAGAGAAGAGAAAGAGAAAGGAAGGGAAGAGAAGAGAAAGAGAAAGGAAGGGAAGAGAAGAGAAAGAGAAAGGAAGGGAAGAGAAGAGAAAGAGAAAGAGGAAGGGAAGAGAAGAGAAAGAGAAAGAGGAAGGGAAGAGAAGAGAAAGAGAAAAAGGAGGGAAAAAGAGGGGAGAAAAGGAGAAGATAGAGAAGAGTAGAGTAGACATGTTAAAAGGAAACGGAAAAATTCCAGTTATATATAGACAAACAAATAGTTACAGTATACCTGGAGTAATGTATGAAGACCAGGGGTGAAAAGCCACAGTGTGGTCACACTTGTCAGTACTCAAAAGGAATCGATGTTGGTTTAAATGACTACCTGACTGTGTGAGAAAAAGAGAGGGTATTGAGAAGAAGAGCCAAAGAAAGGGCACTCTGAGCCATGAAAAGCGGACAAGCATCGTGGAAAAGGAATCTATACCTGGGACTCCACTGGTATTTAGTCTGGATGGGGGTCCTAGAAGTACAATGGTGGGAGTCCAGGTAGCTAATGGATTTAAGAGTAAAAGTAAAGAGGGATCATTCAGTAAATTATAATGGCCTCAAGAGTGTGTCCTAATCATCAAGATGAGCCACTTACCATGTGCCTGCGTGGTGTCAGGGGTGAACCGCACGTCCTATGGGTAATGAGACCTGGCTAAAAGTGATCTATTTAACAAGAACGATATCGTAACGTCATTTCCGGTTTTGGGCTGTCAATTAGCAATGGAGCCGGAAGTGAAGTACTGCGCATGCGCGGAGGCGAAAATACATAGGCCGGTTATTGTGGATAGTGGTTGCTTGGCAATGCGCGTCATACCACTGGGTGGAGCGTAGGGTGAGAGTGATGACGCGCTCATGTGCCTATGAGGGCGTGTTTCCAGGGCGCACAGTGATTCAGGCTGATGGTCTCGGATGAAAAAGGGGATAAGTGCAGGGACGGGTGAAGGGTTAGTGGTGGCCCAGGATCGTATATGAGGTGCCCCACCACACAGAGGATGTTAGTTCTGTAAAGGAGCAGAAAAAGAGAATAAAATTAGAAGGCATGAAATGCAATAGAAGATACATATGATGAATACATATAATGACAAACTGATGAATGACATCCATTATAGACCCACTCTTGTTGCTGTGAGTATGTGGTATATAGTTGGCTGATAATGAATATCATAATAGTGCAACAATTGAGTGACAATATCAATATCATTACCAGATAAAGGACTCTGAGAGATCCTATGATGGAGATGGCATGTAAATATACATAGAGGGGAAAAAAACATATTAGTACATTGTAACTATGCAAGATGGATAAACGAGATCACAGGTGTGTAAAATTATCAAAAATTATTTTTGTTTTGTTTTTTGTATATATATTGTTATCAGCCCGTCCGACCTGAAGAAGGCCATATTGGCCGAAACGTTGTGATTGGCGGACCATTGTACAGCACTTTTGACACATTTTTTCACTACAAAATAAAAAGAAAAGGATTTTGATATCAGTTTCATGTTTCTGACTCTCTGTGTCTCCAAGGGTGATAGTGAGTGTGCCGGAGTTCCTATTGTCTGACTCATTTTTCTCCAGAGCACCCACAAGAGGTGATGCGAGGTCTTCTCTGCACCAGTACGTTATTTTTGACCTAGCTCCCTCATCCCCTGACGAGACAGTATCTTTCCATTTAGGTTTGCCCATGTCGCAAACAAATTTTTCTACGTTTTCCTACAACGAGACAGAGACAAATGATATAGTCTCAAAGGTCACCACGTCAAACACTTTTCTCAGCATACCAGCAGAAGATATTAGAAAGAGGGACTTTGAGAGAGCACTACAGAGACACGCCTCTTTGGATCTACATCTGGTAACCCTTGCAGAATATCACAGAACTAAAAGAATCCCAAGGGGTTTACGTGTCTCGCTTAGACCTACAATTTTTTTCCGACAATATCGAATTCTGTGACAAATTCGAGGCCATCCTGAATAAATGTTCTATGGACATCATAACCCTTACGATTGATTTTTTACAAAAGGAGGTGAACCAACTATCTGACAATATTCAAACAACTGAAGTTCAACTTAAACAATTCTTATCCACAACGGACTTTGATAAACTCAAAAAGACCACGAAAGAATATATCTTAGACTTCAGGAGGACCTTGGAGGCAAAAAAAACGTAACAAATTCCTACGAGACCAGGAGGACTACGCCCAGGGAACCGTCTACAGATGGCGCTCAGGGGATTCCTCCTCCTTCTCACGACGCACTCCAAGGTTCACAGACTACTCCTCCTCCGGAAGTTCAGATGTGGACTCGCGACCGCAACGTCATCAAACCAATTTTTTAGGACAGCGCCGTCCTCCCACAAAAAGACGAGGAGGGGGCAGAGGCGGAGATCACCATTATCGGGAGAACAGAGTGTGGACGAGATCACAGGTAAAGAGAATTTAGTTTACAACATTTCCTTATACAACCTATCTCCCTCTGAACACTCAGTCCTTCAGAAGGGCTTATCGTACAGTCCTACTCCCCAATATGACACCTTTACTGTCCAACAAGAATTAGACAGGTTCTACAGGTCGGTGCGACTGAAAACACATTTCAGTAACACCGATCACATTGACCCAGTAGGTGATGATCCACCGACCTCTTCCTTCTGTTTTTCACCAAAAAATTTACAACTCAAAACGATTAGTCCCTACATGCCTCCCAGGACTTATCACCCAGTCGAAACCTTTATTTCACTAGTTTCACATGATGTCGAGACACTAAACAAAAGGATTCACACAGGTGAATTCAATATTAAAAACAACTTATCCATTGAGGAGTCTAGAGCCCTACAGAGTCTTAAAGACAATCAGTCAATCATAATCAAACCAGCTGACAAAGGGGGCGCTATAGTCATCCTAGACCGGCAGTATTACATCACCGAGATCATGGGACAATTATCCGACAGATCAACTTATGAACCAGTTCCTCACAATCCCACCGCGGACATTGCCTCCTTGGTCAGATCTTTGGCCCAACAATATTTTGAACGTGGCACGATAGATCAAAAATTAAGAGATTTCCTACATAATCCACATCCCATTACCCCTGTTTTTTATACCCTCCCAAAGATCCACAAACATTTGACTCAACCCCCCGGCAGACCCATAGTGGCTTCCACCGATTCAGTTCTCTCACCTCTAGCCAAAACTGTTGAAAAAATCCTATCACCATTTGTTCCTCTAACACCATCTTATCTCAAGGATACATCTCACTTCTTAGAGATACTCACTGATTTACGTCAAATCCCGACCACAGCTCTATTTGTCACATTGGATGTCAATTCACTATACACCAGCATCAATCATTACGATGGCCTACTGGCCGTACACTGGTTCCTGGATCAATTTACTACTTTACCGGCCGACAATAAAGAATTCTGCATGGATCTCCTTAAAATTATCCTAGAAAAAAACTTTTTTCTATTCCAGGACCAGTTTTACATGCAGCGTAGGGGGACGGCAATGGGCTCCAATGTCGCGCCCCCTTACGCCAATATCTTCATGGCGTCCTTCGAAGACAAATACATACACCCTCATCCCTTAATCATACATCATGCCCTACTGTGGCGTCGATTTATCGACGACATTTTTGTGATTTGGGACGGCCCCCTTGAGACCCTGATGACATTTTTCAGTGAGATTAATACATTTGTACCGGATTTAACATTTACCATCCACCACAGTGCCAAAGAGATCAATTTCTTGGACTGCATGATCATTAAGAACAGCGATGGCACCATCTCCACTGACATCTATACAAAACCAACAGACAGGAATAGCCTTCTCCATTTTACAAGTAGTCATCCCAAACATACCAAAAATTCCCTTCCGATTAGTCAGCATACTAGAGTTGACCGCATAGTGAGTTGTAGTGAGGCCCGCACAGTGAGACACAGGGAGATGGGTAACAAATTCATGCAGCGAGGATACCCTGCCAATATAGCCAACAACAAGACTTCACGTCCATTTGATCCATCAATACAATCCAACCGTATTCCCTTGGTGAATACTTTCCATCCTTTCTCTCCATTAGTGAAGAAAATAGTATTAAAACATTGGCCACTTTTAGGCATCGCTTACCCACAGATCAATGAATTTCAGACAACCCCATTATTCTGCTACAAGAAGTCACCCAACATCAGGGACAAACTTGTCAGAGCCGACATAGGCTCCTCCACCCAGGTCCCAAAACAGAGATTTTTACAAAACCCACAATTTGGTACTTTTCTTTGTCTCAGGTGTGCACAGTGCTCAAATGTCACCAAGGGAAGCACCTTCACTTACCACAGAACAGGCGAAGTTTTCAAAATTAGAGATTTTTTTACATGTGACAGCTCCCACGTGGTCTACTACATAAAATGTCCCTGCGGTCTCGGATATGTTGGGGAGACTACCCAACATGTCCGAGACCGCATAAACAAACATAAGTCCGACATCAGATGTGGACGTTCACTGTTGCCTATTCCTTCCCACTTCATTTCAGCAGGGCATAGGATTTCCCAACTAAGATTCCAGGTCATCGACCAGGTGGGCATGCATCGTAGGGGTGGGGACAGGGTTAAACTACTCCGCGAAAGGGAGGCACGTTGGATTCATACCCTGGGGACTCTTGAACCCCACGGCCTGAATCGCAAATATGAATCAAGTTTTGATAATTTTACACACCTGTGATCTCGTTTATCCATCTTGCATAGTTACAATGTACTAATATGTTTTTTTCCCATCTATGTATATTTACATGCCATCTCCATCATAGGATCTCTCAGAGTCCTTTATCTGGTAATGATATTGATATTGTCACTCAATTGTTGCACTATTATGATATTCATTATCAGCCAACTATATACCACATACTCACAGCAACAAGAGTGGGTCTATAATGGATGTCATTCATCAGTTTGTCATTATATGTATTCATCATATGTATCTTCTATTGCATTTCATGCCTTCTAATTTTATTCTCTTTTTCTGCTCCTTTACAGAACTAACATCCTCTGTGTGGTGGGGCACCTCATATACGATCCTGGGCCACCACTAACCCTTCACCCGTCCCTGCACTTATCCCCTTTTTCATCCGAGACCATCAGCCTGAATCACTGTGCGCCCTGGAAACACGCCCTCATAGGCACATGAGCGCGTCATCACTCTCACCCTACGCTCCACCCAGTGGTATGACGCGCATTGCCAAGCAACCACTATCCACAATAACCGGCCTATGTATTTTCGCCTCCGCGCATGCGCAGTACTTCACTTCCGGCTCCATTGCTAATTGACAGCCCAAAACCAGAAATGACGTTACGATATCGTTCTTGTTAAATAGATCACTTTTAGCCAGGTCTCATTACCCATAGGACGTGCGGTTCACCCCTGACACCACGCAGGCACATGGTAAGTGGCTCATCTTGATGATTAGGACACACTCTTGAGGCCATTATAATTTACTGAATGATCCCTCTTTACTTTTACTCTTAAATCCATTAGCTACCTGGACTCCCACCATTGTACTTCTAGGACCCCCATCCAGACTAAATACCAGTGGAGTCCCAGGTATAGATTCCTTTTCCACTATGCTTGTCCGCTTTTCATGGCTCAGAGTGCCCTTTCTTTGGCTCTTCTTCTCAATACCCTCTCTTTTTCTCACACAGTCAGGTAGTCATTTAAACCAACATCGATTCCTTTTGAGTACTGACAAGTGTGACCACACTGTGGCTTTTCACCCCTGGTCTTCATACATTACTCCAGGTATACTGTAACTATTTGTTTGTCTATATATAACTGGAATTTTTCCGTTTCCTTTTAACATGTCTACTCTACTCTTCTCTATCTTCTCCTTTTCTCCCCTCTTTTTCCCTCCTTTTTCTTTTTTTCTTCTTTTCTTTCCCTTTCTCTTTCTCTTCTCTTCCCTTCCTTTCTCTTTTTCTTTCTCCCTTTCTTTCTTCTCTTTTTCTTCCTTTCTTTTTCTTCCTTTCTTTTTCTCCCTTTCTTTTTCTCCCTTTCTTTTTCTCCCTTTCTTTTTCTCCCTTTCTTTTTCTCCCTTTCTTTTTCTCCCTTTCTTTTTCTCCCTTTCTTTTTCTCCCTTTCTTTTTCTCCCTTTCTTTTTCTCCCTTTCTTTTTCTCCCTTTCTTTTTCCTCTTCTTCTCCCTCTTCTTCTCCCTCTTCTTCTCCCTCTTCTTCTCCCTCTTCTTCTCCCTCTCTTTCTCCCTCTCTTTCTCCCTCTCTTTCTCCCTCCCTTTCTCCCTCCCTTTCTCCCTCCCTTTCTCCCTCCCTTTCTCCCTCCCTTTCTCCCTCCCTTTCTCCCTCCCTTTCTCCCTCCCTTTCTCCCTCCCTTTCTCCCTCCCTTTCTCCCTCCCTTTCTCCCTCCCTTTCTCCCTCCCTTTCTCCCTCCCTTTCTCCCTCCCTTTCTCCCTCCCTTTCTCCCTCCCTTTCTCCCTCCCTTTCTCCCTCCCTTTCTCCCTCCCTTTCTCCCTCCCTTTCTCCCTCTCTTTCTCCCTCTCTTTCTCCCTCTCTTTCTCCCTCTCTTTCTCCCTCTCTTTCTAGTCATCAGTAGAAATCACCATATTCAACAGGCCATCTTAGACGTCTGACCACGTCAGAGACCTATCCACATACTATGGATCATTGAGGTAATCTACGATCTCTTGTCATCCTTTATGACAATTCTATTATGAATCACATTTACTAGGACACATTTCATCTACTACAGGTGTTGGCCTAAATATAATCTAGACCTCTGCGCATGATCTTGAACCACCATACTATTGATTAAATACAATGTTTGGGACTCATACGCCTTGACAACAGGTAACGACTGCACGTTAAACCACACACAGTTTGGATTTCCTTTAATTTATATAAACGTTATCTTTCTCCAGTGCTACCTGCTACCTTCTACGTATAGTGTATCCGGACACTGACTAATTTGCATTCCCTAATCCATACAGCACTTCAGCATTGGTATGGTTACACAATAATCCCTTTAGTATTATATCCTTACGCCATTATTTCAAAATATGACTACTACTATTACTTTTACTTTTATTATACCATAGGTCTAACAATAGTGTCCTGTGCATATTCATCCACTTTGTGTCCTTCTGTTCTTAAGGTGAGCCTCTTTACCATGTACGTCACATAGAATTTACATTATACGAACGCGCACATACCACTATGGACACTTGGTAACACCCATTGTAGTTAGCCACAATTTTTCCAATGTTTTTCTAATGTTTTCCTCTAATCCACTCATAATTAGTAACGCTTACGTATTTGCTTACTCAATGTACCCATGATTCCATGTCATTGTCTCGTATTCTGATCTCTTGTCATCCCAAAATGCAAATTGTGATATCTTTATTTGTTCTATTATCCTATACTGATGGATGTCCTGTATTTTTGTTTTGTTTTTTGTATATATATTGTTATCAGCCCGTCCGACCTGAAGAAGGCCATATTGGCCGAAACGTTGTGATTGGCGGACCATTGTACAGCACTTTTGACACATTTTTTCACTACAAAATAAAAAGAAAAGGATTTTGATATCAGTTTCATGTTTCTGACTCTCTGTGTCTCCAAGGGTGATAGTGAGTGTGCCGGAGTTCCTATTGTCTCTCTCCTTCCAGCCTCCCCCAGCATCAGCCTCCCCCAGCATCAGCCTCTCTCATCCCAGCCACCCCCAGCATCAGCCTCCCCCCAGCATCAGCCTCTCTCAGCATCAGCCTACACCCTCCCAGCCTCCCCCAACATCAGCCTCCCCCAGCATCAGCCTCTCTCATCCCAGCCACCCCCAGCATCAGCCTCCCCGAGCATCAGCCTCTCTTCTCCCAGCCTCCCCCAGCATCAGCCTCCCCCTCCCAGCCTTCCCCAGGATCAGCCTCTCTCCTCCCAGCCTCCTCCAGCACGCCGTGCTCCTCTGCCGACACTTACAGATCCGATCGCATACACTCACACACACACACACACACACCCACCCGATCGCATACACTCCCACCCGATCGCATACACTCACACCCACCCGATCGCATACACTCACACACACCCGATCGCATACACTCACACACACCCGATCGCATACACTCACACACACCCGATCGCATACACTCACACACACACCCGATCGCATACACTCACACACACACCTGATCGCATACACTCACACACACACCCGATCGCATACACTCACACACACACCCGATCGCATACACTCACACACACACCCGATCGCATACACTCACACACACACCCGATCGCATACACTCACACACACACCCGATCGCATACACTCACACACACACCCGATCGCATACACTCACACACACACACACTGACGATATTGCACATACGCGCTCACACTTACAACATCCGGAGATACCACATGCTTCTGGCCATGTGATCCTCCGGCAGGTCCTGGAAGGTCACTGCACAGTATCGACGCCGAGAAGCAAGCGATATCTCTGGATGCTGTGAGTGTGTGGATGCGATGTGATGTGTGTGTGTGTGAGTGTATGTGTGTGTGTCTGTTGTTATGTGTGTGCGTGTGGATTTTCCGCCGCTGCAGGACCTTGATGCGCTGGTAACTATGCTACCATGGTTACCAGCGCATCCCGTCCCCCACTCGCACGGGAGCCCACACCAGCATACGGCGGCAAACCCCAGCAATGTGAGGGTATGTGTCGGCTGGTTTGGCGGCGTACGCTGATGTGGGCTCCCGGGGGTACAGTACTCACCTGGGAGTCAGTCGTGTCTCCGTGTTTGTTGGGGGGATGCGTGCGGGGGGCGGGGCCAGAGCGAGCGTGCATTGCGTGAGGGGGGCGGGCCGTGGCCGAGTTGCCAATACGTGCAGGGTGCCGGGGCGAGAGGCCAATCCGTGTGGGGGGCGGAGCCTGTGCGAGCGGCCGGCCTAATCCGTGTGGGGGGGAGCCAGGGCGAGCAACCAATCCGTGCGGGGGGGCGGGGCCATGGCGAGGCCAGCGGCCAATCCGCTTTGTGTCACCGTAAGGACACAATTTTGGAGCAAGACAGACAGACAGAATAAGGCAATTATATATATAGATATATATATAAATTTATACATTTATATATAATCTGCAAGCCAGCGACATGTCTGTGAACCAGAGAAGTGTCGTTATGCAAGAAGTGCAGTGTGAGGTTGAGAAGCTATAGGTGCATAATCACGCCACAATGCAATTCCAGAGAAAAAAAAAAATATATTTTTGTATATATTTATCTGAATCTCTGGCAGTGCATTGGGGAGGAGCTGTAAGTGCATCGTCACACCCAAATACACTTCCAAAGATATACAGTATATACAGAACTTTAAAACGTAATTTCCCGCTGCTGGAGCATCGCTGTGGGGTCACAAAGAGATCAATTTGTCTTATCTTTTAAAAGCCTAGACGTTCGTGAGATTGCCTTTTAAAGAATATTTGTGAATATAAAACAGAATTAGGTGCTTTTAAGAGCATTAAATAATGCTATTAAAATATATTTTCTTTTGTTGCTCCCCCTTTAAGGCTGGCTGTTTCTTGACTCAAGTACGTCCATGTTTGTTCATGCCCGAGGCCGGGTATACCGTGTTCCTGACTCAAAATCTACCAAAAAATGTAAAACAATGGAAACAAATGACAAGCAGGGTAAGAAACAAAAAGCTTTCAACTGTGCAGTCTGTGTTCTTTTAAATTAAATTGCAAATGTATCTGTTATTTGCGCCATTTCTATTACATTATATCCCTTCATAAAATTGCTGTTGATGCACAAGCTCTGGTCATAGGCATGGGAAGAATCTAGGCTATTTTTTGTTGGACACAGAACAGTATTTTTTGTTTTGGCATATGACTTGATCTATGTGTGAATATGAGGGGGACGAGGTGCCTGCTCAGTTTATAGGCCAAGTCAGCCTCCTTTTTCATGGCTAATTTGTAGACCGAAAAGGGGCTGGCTTGGCTGTGACCGAACAATCCTGTTGGCTTCGTAAGGCTATGTGCACACTGCGTTTTTTGCTGTGTTTTTGCGCAGTTTTTGGGTGCAGTTTTGGTCTCAAAACTGCATGAATTTCATTCCCCATCAAAGCCATTGTGGTGATCACAAAGATTCAGCATGTCAATTCTTCTTGCGTTTTTCCCTGCATTTTTCACCCTTTGAATGTAATGGGAAAAAAACAGCAAAAACACGCTTCAACACGCACAAAAAGCATGCTTTTTTTTAATGCGTTTTTGCCATAGGGGCGTTTTTCTGAGTTTCATTTGGGGTCCAGAAAAAAACGCAGCCTGCGCACATAGCCTAATAGTTCTTTAGCGCACTTGCTACCATTCTGGGACCACAAACTGGGCATCTAACCTGTCAATACTTTGTGGGATTCAAGGGTGGCAAAATGTAACATCAGAGATGAAGTTTAGACTTCAGTTTGGAAGCTGGTTTGTCATTAGGCACATCATTGGGAGCTATATTTTTGCCTCCAAATTTCAGGAATCATAACTTTTTTTTTTTTCATACTTGCATGTTTGTATGAGGCCTGGTTTACTGGAGAAATCTTATTTTTCGACCGTTTTTTTTGGGTTACATATAAATCACTATTGTGTGTGTGTGTGTGTGTGTATACATAGATATAGACAGATACAGTGCCTTGCAAAAGTATTCAGCCCCCTTGAATTTTTCAACCTTTTCCCACATTTCAGGCTTCAAACATGAAGATAAACATTTTAATGTTATGGTGAAGAATGAACTACAAGTGGGACACAATTGTGAAGTTAAATTAAATTTATTGCTTATTTTAATCTTTTGTAAGAAAGAATAAACTGAAAATTGGGGCGTGCAATATTGTTCGTCCCCTTTACTTTCAGTGCAGCAAACTCACTCCAGAAGTTCATTGAGGATCTCTGAATGATCCAATGTTGTCCTAAATGACTGATGATGATAAATATAAGCCACCTGTGTGTAATCAAGTCTCCGTATAAATGCACCTGCTCTGTGATAGTCTCAGTGTTCTGTTGAAAGCACAGAGAGCATCATGAAGACCAAGGAACACAACAGGCAGGTCTGTGATACTGTTGTGGAGAAGTTTAGTTTTTGGTTACAAATTGCTGTTCACAAACGCTCTCCATCCAACCTCACTCAACTCCAGCGGTTTGCAAAGGAAGAATGGGCAAGAATTTCAGTCTCTCGGTGTGCAAAACTGATAGACACATACCTGACATACATCGCTGGTCCTGTCAGCTCCACGCAGCAACTGAGGTGAGTAGCGCGATCAGCTGAGATGTCACTGAGGTTACCCGCGGCCACCGCTGCATCCACCTCTGGATCCAGGTAACCTCAGTGACAGCTCAGCCGATCACGCGGCTCTCTTCATTTGCATGCGTGGAGGTGACAGGAGCGGCGGTTTCTTCTGCTGCTCCGGTCACCTCCATGCAGCAGAGCTGGAAGCGACGCTGGACCATCCTGGATTCCGCCGGCAATGGAGGGCTTTTTCGGGCTGATTAAATTGGTGAACCAGGGTATATGTTTGTATTTTTTATTTCTAATAAAGGATTTTTTCGTGTGTGTGTGTGTGTGTGTGTGTGTGTGTGTGTGTGTGTGTGTTTATTTACTGTAATATACAGATTAATCATGGAAGGTATCTCGGGGAGACGCCTGACATTGATTAATCTAGGACTTATTGGCAGCTATGGGCTGCCAATAACTCCTTATTACCCCGATTTGCCATTGCACCAGGGCAAATCGGGAAGAGCCAGGTACAGTCCCAGAACTGTCGCTTCTAATGTATGCGGCCATTCTGGGCGGCTGCTGACTGATATTGTTAGGCTGGGGGGCTCCCCATAACGTGGAGCTCCCCATCCTGAGAATACCAGCCTTCAGCCGTATGGCTTTATCTGGCTGGTATTAAATTTGGGGGGAACCGCACGCCGTTTTTTTTAATTATTTATTTATTTACTTCTATACTCCATAGTGACACGCCCACCGGCTGCTGTGATTGGGTGCAGTGAGACACCTGTCACTCAGCGTGGGGGCGTGTCTCACTGCAACCAATCATAGGCGCCGGTGGGCGGGGAAAGCAGGGAATACGAGATTGTTTAATGAGCGGCCGGCTTTTTCAAATTAGAAAAAGCCGCCGGAGCAGTGTGAACGTCGTGCAGCGCCGGTGATCGGGGATCGGTGAGTATGAGAGAGGGGGGGACACTTCAGTCACTCGGGGGATTAGCGGTCACCGGTGAATCCTTCACAGGTGACCGCTAATCAGTACACGGCACACAGACAGAGCCGCGGCATGACAATGAAGTCGGGTGAAGTTCACCCGAGTTCCTTCTCATCCCGCTACCCTGTCTTCCGACATATAGTAACGACATTTTGCTTCACACACGGACATTTCTCTCGGACAACATAACCACACATCCGTGCAAGGAACGATTTATTTGGACTCCCATAGGCTAACATTATGTCCGTGTGCGCATGCTCCGTCCCAAAAACGAACATGCTTCCGTGGCAAACGGAGCAAAAAACGTGGGACGCACACGAACACACGGAAGATCAAATAACACGCACGTGTGCCTTTAAACATAAAAAAAATATGTGCACGTTTGGTCGTATCTCCGGTATGTACGGAAACGGACCAAACACGCACGTTTTAAACGGATGTGTGTTGCAGGCCTAAATTAGGATTTTTACTGAACAAGTTATCATCCAATAGGCACACAGGTATGACTAATTGTAGCTGTATACAACCTTTACGCCCACATAAATAACACAAAAAGCCTTAAAGGGAAACCTGTCATGTAAAAAAATGCTATTAACCTGCATATATGGGGAAATAGCATTTGGTACGTGCCCAGTGCCTGCACAATGAACCCCACTACTTTATTCTTCCTAGCAGTCTTCAGCCCGCTTTACACGCTGCAATATATCTTACAATGTGTCGGCGGGGTCACGTCGTAAGTGACGCATATCCGGCATCGTAAGGTACATTGCAGTGTGTGACAGGTATGTGCGATTGCGATTGAACGTTAAAACGTTCATCGCATACACATCGTACCTTTCTCTAGAATTGCAGGTCAGATTGTTCATCATACCCGGGGTAGCACACATTGCAGTGTGTGACACCCCGGGAACGATAAACAGATCTTACCTGCGTCCTGCGGCTCCCGGCCCACAATACGGAAGGAAGGAGGTGGGCGAGATGTTTACGTCTCGCTCAGCTCCGCCCCTCTGCTTCTATTGGCCGGCTGCCGCGTGACGTCGATGTGACGCCAAACATCCCTCCCACTCCAGGAAGTGGACGTTCGCCGCCCACATAGAGGTCGTATGGACGGGTAAGTACGTGTGACGGGGGTTAATCGTTTGTGCGGCACGTTCAACAAATTGAATGTGCCACACATACGATGGGGGCGTTGCAAATCGCATACGATATCGTATGCGAAATTGTAACGCGTAAAGCAGGCTTTCAGGTTTCAGTCACTTGGGAGGCGCCGGAATGGGTTCAGTCACCGCTGTGTGTATTGAGAGAGGAGGCTGTAACTGCACCCCCCGCACTGACTGACAGCTGCTCAGCATTAAAACCTGCTGTCAGTTAGTGATAGGGCCACGGTTACAACCGCTACTTTTGATATGCAGAGCAGTGACTGAACTTGCGTCGCTCCCATGCTAAAATCCGAATGCTGCAGGAAGGAATGAAGTTAATTTCCTCCAGGCAGCAGTGTTCGATGTACAGGTTCCAAATGTTATTAACCTGCAGATTAACCCCATAGCTGCAGGTTACTGGTGTTTTTTCAGTTTTTCAGGTTTCCCCTAACGATCAACTGTGTATGGTATTATTAAAAAGTGGAATCGATAAGGAACTACAGTGTCATCAGAGTTTGGTCAGTGTGTCAGTTCTACCATCAAAGTTTAGTAAGCATGTCATCAGATTTTCTCAGATGAAAAAAAATGATGGAGATTTCACAACATTTTATATCAGTTTGTGAAAAATTGATAGCACAGAGATGACTGTCACGTTCGCCGCCAGGGATGGTACTTTGGCGAGCAAAAATGGACCCACTGGACTACAGGGAAATCCCTGACCTACCCTTTTGTGGGGTAAAGTACGGGACTGTGGCAGCTGACCCCCAGGGCAGGGGCAAACACAGAAGCAGACAGGGCTGAGACATAAGACCAAGTGTAGACAGGGACTACAATGGTAGCAAAGGCAGAAGGCATGGTCAGGGCAGACAGGCACAGTCTCTGCTGTGGCGAGGGCCACCAAGTTAGCTGAGGCTAGAGGCACGGCCAGGCTAGAAAGGCACAGTCTCTGGTGTGGTGAAGACCACTGGGTTAGCTGAGGCTGGAAGCAGTGCTGGGCTGGACAGGCACAGTCTCTGCTGTGGTGAGGGCCATTGGAGTAGCTGATACCGGAGGCATGGCCAGACTGGACAGGTGCAGTCTCTGGTGTGGCAAGAGCCACCGGGGTAGCTGAGGCTGGAGCACAGTCGGGTTGGAGAGCCACAGTCTCTGGTGTTGCGAAGGCCACCGGGTTAGCTGAGGCTGGAGGCACGGCCGGGCTGGACAGGCGCAGTCAATGGTGTGGTGAAGGCCACCAAGTTAGCTGAGGCAGCAGGCACGGCCGGGCTGGAAAGGCACAGTCAATGGTGTGGCAAAGACCACCAGGTAGCAGAGGCCAGAGGCACAGCTGGACTAGACAGGCACAGTCTCTGGTGTGGTGAGAGCCACCGGGGTAGCTGAGGCTGGAAGCACAGTTGGGCTGGAGAGCCACAGTCTCTGGTGTGGCGAGGGCCAGGGGGGTTCCTGAGTCTGGAGGCATGGCCGGGACGGACAGGCAGGGACACTAGAACCGACAGGCATCAGAAGCCAACAGGACTGAACGGATAGGACAGACAAGGGGACCTGACAACTAGCTAACTAGGGCACTACACACTAACCAGCTAAACTAAGGCATTCAACAGGCAACTCCCCTAGTGGGAGCTTTCCCTAAATACCCAATGCCTCTCAGCAATAGGCTGAGAAGCACATCCTAGGAGTGAGACGCTGGCCCTTTAAGAGAGGGGCAGCAACACGCACACATTGCAGCAAAGGTATGCTCCCTTGGCCATTCAGATCCCACCCCCAGGTGTCCCCCTTTGCAGTACATATCCCACCCCCACGTGGCCCCCATTGCAATACAGATCTCAACTTCCAGGCTGCCCCCTTTGCCATACAAATCCCACACTACGGGCTGACTTCTTTCCTATACAGAACCTACCCCACAGGCTGCCCACTTTGCCATACAGATATCATTCCACAGGCTGCGACCTTTGCCATACAGAACCCTTCCCGCAGACTACCCCCTTTGCCGTACAGATCTCTCATCGTAGGCTGTGCCTTTTTCCATTCTCATCCCACCCCACAGGCTACCCCTTTTTCATGTAGATCCCACCCCATGCAGACCCTTTTTCCATACAGATTTTCCCCAAGGTTGCCCATTTTTCTATACAGATCCCACCTTGCATGCTGCCCCCTTAGTCATACAGATCCCACCCCCAAAGGCTGCCCCCTTATTCATACAGATCCTACGGCACAGACTGCCCCTTTTTTTTGCAGACCCAATCACATAGGCTGCCCACTTTTCTATACAGATCAAACCCCACAGGCTGCCCCCTTGACCATACAGATTTCATCCTGCAGGCTGCCCCCTTTGTCATACAGATCCCACCCAGCAGGCTGCCCCCTTTTCGATAATCATCCCACCCAATGCTGCCCCTTTCCATACTCATCGCAGCCCACAGGCTGCCCCCTTTTCCATGTACATCCCTCCTCCTGCAGCCACCTTTTCCATACAGCTTTACTCCCAGGCTTCCCCTTTTTCCATACAAATCCAACCTCGCAGGCTGCCTCCTTATTCATACAGATCCCATCCCGCAGTCAGCCCCCATTTCTATACAAATCCCATCCTACAGCTTGCCCCCTTTGCCATATAGATCCTACCTCGCAGACTGCCCGCTTTGCGATACAGATCCCACCCTACAGGCTGCCCCTTTTTCCATATTCATCCCACCCAATGCTGCCGCCTTTACATATTCATCCCATCCCACAGGCTGCCCCCTTTTCCATGCAGATCCCACACCATGCAGCCCTCTTTTCCATACAGATTTACCTGAAAGCTGCCCCTTTTTCCATACAAATTCTACCTCGCAGGCTGCACCCTTATTCATACAGATCCCATCCCACAAGCTGCCGACTTTTTTATACAGATTCAACTGCACAGTCTGTCCCCTTTTCCATGCAGATCCCACTTGCAGGCTGCCCCCTTTGCCATACAGATCCCTCCCCACTGCCCCCTCTTCCATGCAGATCCCATCACATGCAGCCCCCTTTTCTATACAAACCCCACCTAAGCTGCCCCTTTTCCATACAGTTCCCAAACCACAGCTCCCAGTATCTTCAGCTCAAGGAGTGCTTACCTGCGCCTAGCTTCAGCGACCTCTCCTCCTCAGTGGCGCTCTGTGGTGCTCTGCAGAGATGCTGGCAGCGTGATTATGTAAACTCATCACGCTGCCATGACCTTTGGAGCCTGCGCACTCCGCCGCATGTCAGGTCCCTGAGCTGATTGGTGCTCCACTGAACCCAGAAATGACGGAGATACAGAGGTTAATTTGTATTAGACGCTAAAACAAATGAATAAACAACAGCGCCCCCAGACCCCCAAAAACAGTAATATCCAGTTTTCACTTAGTATTTTATTAGAGTAGATATGACAGAGGACAATTATCACCAAAACAGAGGAGGCAACTGATGTAATAATCTTTATTTATCAAGTTAGTTTACCAGCTCAAGGTCTTTAAATTAATTCCCTGATCTGTCATTTCTGAGATTGGTGATAAACTACTTGTGCCAGCCGCTGTGCATGATGTAGGCCGACTCACACTGTAAGCTGCTGGGCTCCATGCATTGTATGTAGCAGCAGTGTCAGAGCTGGTGGGCAGCAGCAGTACAACTAACAGCGGCAGAGCAGTGGGCAGAATTCTGACAGGTATCTGATTAGGTCACTGTCGGGGTCAAATAGGATGAGTAAGTTGGTAGACATGGGGGGCCTTAGCAATCCCCCAGCACCTAAAATCTCATCGCTGGGAAGCCATTGAGTATAAAGATAGCCTTCTCCTGGCTAACCACCTAGATGCGGAATTAAGCATATGAGGGGTTAAGCTGCCAGGAGCTCTACATAGATACTACCGTATTTTTCAGACTACAAGACGCACCGGACCATAAGACGCACCCTGGTTTTGGAGGAGGAAAATAGGAAAATAAAATTTTTAAGCAAAAAAATGTGGTCATGATACACTGTTATGGGACAAGGATCTGCTGCTGACACTGTATGGGGGTAATTTAAAAAAAACAAAAACAAAAAAAAACGGCGTGCGGTTCCCCTAATTTTGAGAACTAGCCAAGATAAAGTCTCACAGCTTGCAGCTAGTATTCTCAGGCTGGGGAGACTCACGTTATTGGGAGCCCCCCAAGCCTAAAAATATCAGCCAGCAGCCGCCCAGAATTGCTGCATCCATTAGATGCAACAGTCCCCAGCTCATCCTGATTGCCCTGATGCGGTGGCAATCGGGGTAATAAGGAGTTAATGGCAGCAGCCCATAGCTGCCACTAAGTCCTAGCTTAGTGATGGTAGGCGTCTATGAGACACCCTCTCACCACTAAGCTGCAAGTGAAAGTAAATAAACACAAACACATAAAAATCCTTTATTTGAAATAAAAGACAAAAAAACAACCTCTTTCACCACTTTATTAACCCCTAGAACACACAGGTCCGATGTAATCCACACAATGTCCCACAACGCATCCAGCTCTGCTACATCTGACAATCACAGAGAGCAGCCATAGAATACGACCGCTCTATGTGAGGGTCAGGCCGCAAGTTAAGTGAGCCGCCGGGATCAGCATTGACTCCAGCTGTCACCACACATCACCTGACTAAAGTCACCGCAGATCTCACTGTCACTTCAGCCGCGGCCGGATTTGCGGTAACACCTGGAGGACTCCCGCAGCATACTCACCTCTCCTCACTCCACACAGCATCGCTCGCTTCCTGTCTGTGTGCCAGCTGACCTGTGTGGAGCCGTGTGTACAGAGATGACGTCATCGCTGTGCTCACTGCTCTCTACACAGATCAGCTGGCACACAGACAGGAGGACACCGCGATGCTACAGGGGAACGGTGAGTATACCGTACTTATTTACTGCCCCCCATGCTTATAATGATGCACGAGGAGCAGTGAATACAGCCGCACATGATCACTCCAGGCTGTAGTTGCCAGGGGTGATCACGCGGGCCGGCTCTCTAGTATGCGCGCATCCCCTGCCCATCTTCCTGCCTACCTGTCAGCGCCGGCTTCAGGGCTGAGAGATGATGGGTGGGATGATGGGCATGCATATCAAATGAGTGGGCCCTCGTGGTCAGGGTAGCGCTGCTACAGCCTGCTCCTTCCTCTGATGACCCGCTCCACCACCACCGCACCGCAGACATCGGACTATAAGACACCCCCCCCCACTTTACCCAAAAAGTTTGGGGAAAAAAAGTGCGTCTTGTAGTCCGAAAAATACAGTATATTTTCTCTAAAGATGCATGTGAGGTTCTTAGCACACAATGTAATCAAATTGTGTGAGCCCATCTGCCAACGTCAAGGCGACCTCTTCAGATGGGTCCCTACACTAACTTATCACTAATTTACTGACTAACTGGGACTAAATCACATCTGATATTATAACTACCATTTTTACTATTACTGCACTACTACTTTTTTAAATGTCCATCTGTTATTATTATTTTCTTTATTTTTTTATCATTTTTCTTACCTTTTGTTCAAATTGTTGTAGTAAAAAATCCTAATAAATTATGCCTAATGGTTTTTAATCCAGAAGAAGGCAAAAACCCTAGGACACGTTCAGCCAATTTGTGTCACAGGGGAAAAATTCCTTCTCGACCCCGGGAAAAGGCGATCAGTCCTAGAACCCTGGATTAAAGCTAATGATGTTATTTCTAGTTAAGTAATTAATATTAAGGAGCTAATTAAACTATGACTATAGTTTTTATAGATTTTAGGTGTTATACTATTCTTATGGTGCTCTCTTATTAAAGTATTCTAACTTTTATATTTTTTCTAATTTAGTGTATTATTTTAATAGATATAACTATTTTATTACTATTATTATCCTACTGTCTTAATACAGTATAATTCTAACTTTTCTATAACTATTAATACTACTCTATCCCTACCATGTTGATCCAGAAGAAGGCAAAAACCCAAGGACACATTCAGCCAATTTGTGTCATGGGGAAAAAATTCCTTCTCGACCCCGAGAAAAGGCGATCAGTCCTAGAACCCTGGATCAAAGCTAATGATGTTATTTCTAGCTAAGTAATTATTATTGTAGTGCTAATTAAACTAGTACTATAGTGTTTATAGATTTTAGGTGTTATACTATTCTTGTCCTGCTCTCTTATTACAGTATTATTCCAACTTTTATATTTTTTTCTAAGTTAGTGTTTTATTTTTATAGATACAACTATTTTTTTACTATTATTATCCTACTCTTTAATTACAGTATTATTTTAACTTTTTTTTTTTTGTAAGTTAGTGTTTTATTTTTATAGATATAACTATTTTATTACTATTATTATCCTGCTATCTTATTACAGTATTATTCTAACTTTTCTATAACTATTAATACTACACTATGCCTACAATGTTGATCCAGAAGAAGGCAAAAAAAACCCAGGACACATTCAGCCAATTTGTGTCACAGGGGAAAAATTCCTTCTTGACCCCGAGAAAAGGCGATCAGTCCTAGAACCCTGGATCAAATTGCTGTTCTACCTATTACTACTGTTATTTTCATCATATTTTTACTACATTCTTATTATCGCTCATATTATTGTTCTTATTATTATACTTACCACCGCCATCTTTGAGGCCCCAGCAGGATGGTCCATATGATATTTCTTCTTCCTCTCAAGAACCAGTTGATGTATTGGCGGTTGTTGTCCTCCTGGATCCTTCTTTCTTGTCTCCTCCTTGCAGGGATGTGGATGTCCAGTTTTATCTTCTTAACCGACTTTTTTGGTATGTCTTCTTCTTCTTCTTCATCCAGGTAGGCGCATAATTCTCTCCAAACTTTTTTTTTTTCATATTCTTCTTGCCTCTTCCTTTTTCCTCTGACATCGATCGTCCTTGGTGGCTCAGGCTGTTTTTCTCGCCGAACTCTATATATTTTCTGGGCCTCGGGGCTGGTTGGCATCAGGCGCTGGGATGGCAAGAAATTAAGTTACAAGGATTAATAGGAACATCCGAATACACAACCACCTTATAATAAAAGAAGCACCAATGTTGCCCTTAGTTTTCTCACTGACCTCCTTCTTGAAGATCGGTGACGGTAGCAGCATCATACAAATGGACAATCTTCTTAGTTTTTCCTCAGGTGTAAGGTAAACTAAAGGAAACAACCAGATATTAGGATCAGATTAGAGACTAAAGCCCCCGTCTAAAAAAAAAAAAAAAATCCCCACTGACCAGCGTGAGAACTGCAAGATTTTTAAGTGCTGTTTCCATTAAAGATTGTGATATGGATAAAAAAAAACAAACAATGACAAATATTATTAAAAAATACATTGAACACAAAAACCTGATTTAAATAATAGGTGATTTCTGATGACAAATTCAAAGGCCCAAAGTCTAACAATGAAATATTCCTGGATAACCCCTTTAAAGTGGAAATCCTGAATCTAGGAAACAGTTGGCCCTCACAGACTGATGATACTACCTGGTCCAACGCTGGCAGAAGATCCAGTCCAATCAATGGCATCTGCTGACATCTTTGTTTTGTTGAAATGTATCAAAATCCTATAAAAGAGGAGCAGAGGTTGTAGGGACTTGATCCTTATTTCTATGACTTGGGTGACAGTCCCTGAAAACACTGAAGAACAATGTCTCTATATTCAGGGGCTGTTGTGGACGGGTGAGATTGGGAGATGGAAAGATATTTCCTGTTACATATGTGATCAATTTCACTAAAGGGGCTGTCTGATGGGACAAGTGATGGCCGATACCCCCTGGTGTGAGTGCGGGTGATGGATGTATCGCCGCCCGGTATCTGGTGTGAGTGTGGGTGATGGATGTATCGCCGCCCGGTATCTGGTGTGAGTGAGGGTGATGGATGTATCGCCGCCCGGTATCTAGTGTGAGTGCGGGTGATGGATGTATCGCCGCCTGGTATCTGGTGTGAGTACAGGTGATGGATGTATCGCCGCCCGGTATCTGGTGTGAGTGAGGGTGATGGATGTATCGCCGCCCGGTATCTAGTGTGAGTGCAGGTGATGGATGTATCGCCGCCCGGTATCCGGTGTGAGTGCGGGTGATGGATGTATCGCCGCCCGGTATCCGGTGTGAGTGCGGGTGATGGATGTATCGCCGCCCGGTATCTGGTGTGAGTGAGGGTGATGGATGTATCGCCGCCCAGTATCTGGTGTGAGTGAGGGTGATGGATGTATCACCGCCCAGTATCTGGTGTGAGTGAGGGTGATGGATGTATCGCCGCCCGGTATCCGGTGTGAGTGCGGGTGATGGATGTATCGCCGCCCGGTATCTGGTGTGAGTGAGGGTGATGGATGTATCGCCGCCCAGTATCTGGTGTGAGTGAGGGTGATGGATGTATCGCCGCCCAGTATCTGGTGTGAGTGAGGGTGATGGATGTATCGCCGCCCGGTGTCTAGTGTGAATGCGGGTGATGGATGTATCGCCGCCCGGTCTCTTATATGACGTCTCATACCTGATATCTCTCGCTGATCGCTGGTGTCTGTCTTCACTCTCTGATGAGGTGTAACAAACTAAGGATCAACAACTTTTTTTTTTTTTTATTCAAACTGAGCAGTTCTATTGGCTGCTTATCAATGCAGTTACCATAGTGACAGAGGCTTGTGCAGATTTAAAGGGACAGGACGCAGTCATTGCGCTATAGTACATTTTACCATAAATTTCATATAACACTGTACATTACATGGAGCTGCTCAGATAATGTGTGGGCAGACGCTCCTGTATCTCTTCATATATTATGTACATTTACTTAGAAGAGCTGTAGAGATATATGGGGTAAAGTTACTTGTGTTGTGAATTGTATGTGTATAAAGAAGGCCTGGTAGTGTCTGTAATGGGCCGAAAATTGTGCTTTTATGTTCAGAACAAATCTAAGTATTTTTTTCTCCGTGTTCCTATCAACTTTCTGTCGTATTTCCATCACAGAACATTGTTACATATAGCGAGATGCCATAACAATCAGACCATTGGGGCCAATCAGGGGCAGAGCACTGAGGTCCCTTTGGCTTTTCTCCTGCAGTCAGTCCCCCTGGCTATAATACTTTATTTGACAATAGTGAGTACACCCCTCTCATTTATGCAAATATTGTATTATATCTTTTCATGGGATAACACTGAAGATAGGACACTTTGATATAATGTAAAGTAGTCTGTGTACATCTTGTATAACAGTGTACATTTAATGTGCACTCTAAATAAGCCAACACACAGCCAATAATGTCTAAACCACTGGCAACAAAAGTGAGTACACCCCTATGTGAAAATGGCCAAATTGTGCCCAAAGTGTCAATATTGTGTGTGGCTACCAGTTATTTTCCAGCACTAAATAAATAAATAAATAAAATAAATAAATGCCACAAGCGCTGTGACAAGTAATTATACTTTTTCTATATTGCAAAAAAGTAAATGGAAGTAGCCGCTGGTAGAGGACAGATTCCATGTCCAGATCTGTCAGATAATGGAAATAAACAACCAAAGAAGTACTACCGCGCTACTAAAGGCTGGAGTCCAAACCACCTGAGTTAGGAGGTGAGGACCCTACAGACAAAAGGGCGCTAATGGGAAATATAGTATATCCAGGGGCATAATTACCGTGGTCGCAGAGGTCACCATTGCGACCGGGCCCGGTAGGTTAGGGGCCCGTGGTCGCCCTGCAGATCAGCAGCCAGCTCCTTCCTGTGAGAGAGGAGCTGCGCTGTTCTGTCACATACCATGCGGCCGCTATATGACCTGGTGCCACCGCCGCTGACACCGGCACCAGCGGCAGCACCGGGCCCTCCTCCCCTGTCATCATACACAGCAATGATAAAGTATTGAGCGGCCCATGCCGCTCCATCATTCTCCCCCTGTGCCTGGGCGGTGACGTCACTCCTGTGCGACTGCTGTGCTGAGGCATGCAGAGTGCAGGACAGGAGTACGCTGACCGGAGCAGCAGTGGAACGAGGAAAGAGGTGAGTACTTGTTGTGTTTTTTTATATATAAATCAAAGAGTACACGGTGGCTATAGACCTGAGGTGCTGAATTATACATGGAGGCCTCGAGGTACTGGATTATACATGAAGGCCTGGTGGGCTGGCTGCATTATACATGAAGGCCTGGGGGTGCGGCATTATACATGGAGGCCTGGGGGGCTGCATTATACATGGAGGTCTGGGGGGGCTGCATTATACATGGAGGTCTAAGGGGCTGCATTATACATTGGAGGCCTGGGGGGGCTGCATTATACATGGAGGCCTGGGGGGCTGCATTACACATTGAGGAGTATGAGGCTGCATAATACAATATGAAGGACACTGTATACATGGAATCTAGGGGTGCATTATACATGGAGGAGTAGGGGGCTGCATAATACAATATGAAGGTTTATGGGGCTGCATTATAATACATGTAGGACTATGGGGGCTACATTATATTATATGGAGGACTATGGAGGCTATCTTATACATGGTGCATTATAAAACATGAAGAACTATGTGGTGCAGTATAATATATGGAGAACTATGGGGTGAATTCTAATACATGGAGAACTAAGGGAAATGCATTATAATAAATGGAGGACTATGGAGGTGCATTCAAATATATGAAAGGTTATGTAGGACCCACTATACTATATGGAAGGCTATGTGGGGGTCATTATAGTATTTGGAGAACTATATACAAGGAGGGACAAAGATACAAGCATGGCATGGGAATGTTTTGTGCTGAGGGAAAAAGGCTCTTTCCCTCAGCACCCAGCTTTCCCATGCTCTGATATGGGAAAAGCTGGGTGCTGCTGAGGGAAAGATGTATAGTAGAGCATGGGGAAGCTGGGTGCCAAGGACAAGTTGGATATCAGAACATAGGAAAGCTGGGTGCTGATTGAGAGATTTCAGAGCATGGGAAACCTGGGTGCTAAGGGTAAGAGCCAAGTGTCAGCGTCATTATCCTGTACCCCGAGTGTCAGTGTCATTATCCCATACCCCAAGTGTCGGTGTACATGGAGACGGGGGGGTCCAGGTCCGAACTTTGCACCAGGGCCATCAAACTCTAGTTACGCCACTGCAGGTATGAATATGCAAAGGGTTAAGCACTCTCACTTTATCATTTCAAGGCACTGTGATAAATTTGTGGCTCCTAGAAGTTCTGAATGTCGCTCGCTGTCCCTGCTCTGCCGGATATCTCCTCCTTCCAGTACCCCTCCCCTCCCTATCAGCATGGGTTCAGTACCGTCCTGGTGCTGCCAGAGGTCGCCAATAGCTAAGAGCGCGGTGGGTTATCGCGGACGTCTTTTTTTGTGCGCAGCGCATGTCAAGAGGTTTGGGAGCAGCCGGGCAGAGTGCGGGCCCCGGCCGCCATGTTGAGAACTTTGTGCAGTTATAAATAAAGATCGGCGGACAGCCTGCCGGTGTATTGGATGGTAGCCTGGACCTTTAGAATTTTTTTTATTTTCTGGTGGGTTGGATATCGACTCAGCTGCTACTTATTGGTTTCCTGCAGTACGCCTCCTGAATCGGGAGCAATAAGAGAGATGTTCATGTAAGTTTATAGGAAGCCGGTCCTTCTAGTGGGAACCGACGTGTGGCTGTGCGGTGTGACGTCAGAGCGTGATGTCATGGTTGCGTCTAGGATGGAGTTGATTTTCTGTGATCCTCATTTTAGCCACTCCATTCTAGACGGCTCACTAGTGAAGTGACTACAATGGAGTTGTTTTTTTGAGGACCTCATTATATCAACTCCACTCTAGACAGTTCAGTACTGAGGTGACTAGAATGGAGTTGATCTTTTGAGGATCTCTCCCTCAAAAAATCAACTCCAATCTATACAGCTCCTTATAGAAACCACTAGAATGGAGTTGATTTTTTGAGGTCCTCATATACAGTACAGCCCAAAAGTTTGGACACACCTTCTCCTCTCTAGAACACCTATTAAGAGGAGACTGTGTGCAGCAGGCCTTCATGGTAAATAGCTGCTAGGAAACCACTGCTAAGGACAAGCAACAAGCAGAAGAGACTTGTTTGGGCTAAAGAACACAAGGAATGGACATTAGACGAGTGGAAATCTGTGTTTTGGTCTGAGAAGTCCAAATTTGAGATCTTTGGAGTCAACCACTGTGTTTTTGTAGATAAAGTGAACGGATGGACTCTACATGCCTGGTTCCCACCGTGAAGCATGGAGGAGGAGGTGTGATGGTGTGGGGGTGCTTTGCTGGTGACACTGTAGGGATTTATTAAAAATTGAAGGCATACTAAACCAGCATGGCTACCACAGCATCTTGCAGTGACATGCTATTCCATCCGGTTTGCATTTAGTTGGACCATCATTTATTTTTCAACAGGACAATGACCCCAAACACACCTCCAGGCTGTGTAAAAGTGGTGTCACACACAGCGACGGCAACGTCGCTGCTACGTCACCATTTTCTGTGACGTAGCAGCGACGTCCCGTCGCTGTGTGTGACATCCAGCAACGAGCTGGCCCCTGCTGTGAGGTCGCCGCTTGTTGCTGAGTATCCTGCTTCATTTTTTGCTCGTCGCTCTCCCGCTGTGAAGCACACATCGCTGTGTGCGACAGCGAGAGAGCGACGAACTAAAGCGAGCAGGGAGCAGGGAGCCGGCTTCTGGCAGCTGCGGTAAGCTGTAACCAGGGTAAACATTGGGTAACCAAGGGAAGTCCTTTCCTTGGTTACCCGATATTTACTTTAGTTACAGCGTCCGCCGCTCTCACGCCGCCTGTGCTGCCGGCTCCCTGCATCCTGCACACAGCCAGAGTACGCATTGGGAAATAAGCAAAGCTTTGCTTATTAACCCGATGTGTACTGTGGCTATGAGTGCAGGGAGCCAGCGCTAAGCGGTGTGCGCTTTTAACCAAGGTAAATATCGGGTAACCAGAGAAACACTTTGGTTGGTTACCCGATATTTACCTTAGTAACCAAGCGCAGCATCGTTTCCACAGCGACGCGTGTCGTTATGATCGCTGCTGCATCTCTGGGTTTGACAGCTAAGCAGCGATCAAAACAGCGACTTACAAGGTCGCTGTTGCGTCACAGATAATGGTGACGTAACAGCGACGTCGTTGTCGTTGTCGCTGTCGCTATGTGTGAACCCAGCTCAAGGGCTATTGGACTAAGAAGGAGAGTGATGGGGTGCTACGCCAGATGACCTGGCCTCCACAGTCACCAGACCTGAACCCAATCAAGATGGTTTGGGGTGAGCTGGACCGCAGAGTGAAAGCAAAAGGGCCAACAAGTGCTAAGCATTTCTGGGAACTCCTTCAAGACTGTTGGAAGACCATTTCTGGTGACTACCTCTTGAAGCTCATCAAGAGAATGCCAAGTGTGTGCAAAGCAGTAATGAAAGCAAAAGGTGGCTTCTTTGAAGAATCTAGAATATAAGACATACTTTCAGTTGTTTCACACTTTTTTAAGTACGGTATTTCATTCCGCATGTTTTCATTCATAGTTTTGATGTCTTCAATGTGAATCTACAATTTTTAGAGTCATGAAGATAAAGAAAACTCTTTGAATGAGAAGGTGTGTCCAAACTTTTGGTCTGTACTGTACATATATACACAACACACACACAAATATACACACACATATACACACACACACACACACACACACATATAAACATACATATACCAGCTTTATAATTTTAATGATTTCATGACTAATGTTTTAATGCTTTTTCAGGAGTTGCTCAAGTTTTTAATGGAGCAAACGTCCACACTGTGATATTTTTTCTGTATTTCTATAGGGTAAAATTCCAATTTGCGTTTTACTTTACGCCCTCCAGTCCCAGCCTCGATAGTGACATTTTTGAAGCAAGGGTGTAGCCTTACGGGGAGAAGCGTAAGGCTGCGTGCTCAGTGCGTTTTTTGTTGCAGATTTTGTGCAGTTTGTAGCACGGCATGTCTATCTTTATGCCAGTTATGGCAGCAAAGTCAATGTAAATGCTGATGTGTTGTGCTACATTATTTTTTTTGCAGATTTAGTGCAATTTACGGCATGTGAATGTTGACTACATTAAGAAAAATGTTTGGCACCAAAATGTACCAAAACACATGTGTTTTTTGGTGCAGTTATCTGTCAGAATGTGCAGATTTCATGGAGAACATTTCTGCACCCAATCTGCAACATGTGAACAGAGCGCAGCCAACAGAGTCGCCACAATCTACAATATTGGATTGTAGTTGATTTTTTGAGGATCTCATTTTACAAACTCCATTCTAGATGATTCACTAGTGAGCCGACTAAATTGGAGTGGCTTTTTTGAGGACCTCATCGTAGCCTCCACTCTGGACAGGTCGGTGCTGAGGTGACTAGAATGAGTGTTTTATGGAAGATTGGGCAGAGCCTCACAGGGAGAAGCGTAACAGAGCGCAGCAGAGTCGTCACAATCTACAACTTTGGATTGTAGTTGCTTTTTGAGGACTTCATTTTAGCAACTCCCTTCTAGATGATTCACTAGTGAGCTGTCTAGATTGGAGTGGATTTTTTGATGATCTCCCTGTAGCTTCCACCAGTGGCATACCACCAGTGGCATAAGGCCCGTAAGTCACTGGGGCCCGATGCCAGCGCTGGAATCGGCCCCCCTCCCGTGGGCCCCCTGCCGAGGATCGCACTTTCATTTATATTGGCATCACACATGCCAATACAATTGAAAGGAATGATGAGAGAAGGAGCAGAACACTCCCTTTCTCATCATTCTCCCGCTGTGTGTCTGTGACATTGTGATGTGTCAGCACAGAGGAGTGCGGTGACGTCACTACTGCGCGCCGCTGTGTAAAATGTCAGAGTGGCAGAACAGTGGACACACGCTGAGGAGACTCGGGCAGTGGGGGAATGAGGAGAAGTGAGTATATTTGTGTATTTAATCAGGATGGCCAGAGGACTATAGGGAAGCATGCTACTATATGGGGATTGCAAAATAGTATATGTGGGCTGCATATAACTATATATTGGCGCATAATATTATATTGGGGCACACAATATGGTGGTGCACTATATGGGGGCTGCATACTAGCATATAGAGGAATATAAGGGGTGCATACTATTTTATGGAGGAATATAAGGGGTGATACCACTATATGGAGGAATATAAGGGGTGTATTATACTATATGGAGGAATATAAGGGGTGTATTATACTATATGGAGGAATATAAGGGGTGCATAATACTATATGAAGGATCCCTGTTACATGGAATATATGGGTGCATTATACATGGAGGACTTTGGAGCTGCATAATCCAATATGAAGGACTATGGGGAGCATTTTAATACATATAGGACTCTGGGGGTTGCATAATATATGCAGGATTATCGGGGCTGCATTATTATACATGGAGGATTATGGGGTCTACATTATAATACATGGTGAGCTGTGGGGTGCATTATAATACATGCAGGACTATGGGGGCTGCATTATAATATATGGAGGACTATGTGGTGCAGTATAATATATGGAGGACTATGTGGTGCAGTATAATATATGGAGGACTATGGGGTGCAGTATAATATATGGAGGACTATGGGGTGCAGTATAATATATGGAGGACTATGGGGTGCAGTATAATATATGGAGGACTATGGGGTGAATTATAATACATGGAGGACTATGGGAGTTGTATTGTAATAATTGGAGGGCTATGAGAGCTACCTTATACATGGAGGACTATGGGAGTTGTATTGTAATAATTGGAGGGCTATGAGAGCTACCTTATACATGGAGGACTATGGGAAATGCATTATAATACAAGGAGGACTATGGGGCGCATGCTAATAAAATGAAGGGTTACGTGTGACCTAATATACTATATGGAAGGCTATGGGGGGGCCATTATAGTATTTGGAGAACTATATATATGAGGGGGGACAAAGACACAAGCTTGGGATGGGAAAGTTTTGTGCTGATGGAAAGAGGCTCTATCAGAGCATGGGAAACCTGCATGCTGGGGAATGATGTATAGCAGAGCATAGGTGGGTACTGAGGACAAGATGCATATCAGAATATAGGAAAGCTGGGTGATGGTAGAAAGAGGGATTTCAGATCATGGGAAACCTGGGTGCTGAGGGAAAGAGTCAAGTGTTAACATCATTATCCCGTACCCCGTGTGTCTGTGTTGGGGGGGGGAGGCAGGTTCAAACTTTGCACGGGGGCCCATCAAACTCTAGTTACACCACTGCTCAGTACAGAGATGACTAGATCGCAGTTGCTGCACTGAGGTTCATGATTTTTAGGCACTGTACTGTCTATAAGGACGTCCTCCCTGCAGCAGCTCCATTCTAGCTGTCTCACTATAGAGGTGACTGGATCGGAGTTGCTGCACTGAGGCTCATGATTTTGGAGCTCACTGTACTGTCTATAAGGACGTCTGGTGTACATCAACTCCATTAAAGATGTTTCAGTACAGAGATGATAAGAATAGAGTTGTTGCATCTAGGTCCATGATTTCTGGGTACTGTCTATAAGGAACGTCCTCCCTGCAGCAGCTCCATTCTAGCTGTCTCACTACAGAGGTGACTGGATCGGAGTTGCTGCACGGAGGCTCATGAGGTCTGATCTCACAGCACTGTCTATAAAGGCCCTGTCACACTAAGCAACATCGCTAGCAACATTGCTGCTAACGAACAACTTTTGTGACGTAGCAGCGATGTTGCTAGTGATGTCGCTGTGTGTGACATCCAGCAACAACCTGGCCCCTGCTGTGAGGTCGTTGCTGAATGTCCTGGGCCATTTTTTAGTTGTTGCTGTCCCGCTGTGAAGCACAGATCGCTGTGTGTGACAGCGAGACAGCAACAACTAAATGTGCAGGCAGCAGGAGCCGGCTTCTGCGGAGGCTGGTAACTACGGTAAACATCGGGTAACCAAGAAGCCCTGTCCTTGGTTACCCGATATTTACCTTAGTTACCAAGCGCAGCATCTTCCACGCGGCGCTGGGGGCTGGTCACTGGTTGCTGGTGAGCTCACCAGCAACTCGTGTAGCGACGCTCCAGCGATCCCTGCCAGGTCAGGTTGCTGGTGGGATCGCTGGAGCGTCGCAGTGTGACATCTCACCAGCAACCTCCTAGCAACTTACCAGCGATCCCTATTGTTGTTGGGATCGCTGGTAAGTTGTTTAGTGTGACTGGACCTTTAGGACGGCCTCAGCCAGTCCATGCATTGTGTTCAGAGATTGTACTGACGTGCATAGATGTTTGAATAAGCCCTTATGCAGATTACATGAAGGCTCCCATACACAGGGCTAAAGTCGCCCGGATCAGACAACAGTCTGATGTGTATGGGGGCGTCCCGACTTAAGCTGGTGTCACACATAGCGACAACGACGTCGCTGCTACGTCACCATTTTCTGTGACGTTGCAGCGACGTCCCGTCGCTGTGTGTGACATCCAGCAACGACCTGGCCCCTGCTGTGAGGTCGCAGGTCGTTGCTGAATGTCCAGCTTCATTTTTTGGTCGTCACTCTCCCGCTGTGACACACACATCGCTGTGTGTGACAGCGAGAGAGCGACGAAATGAAGCGAGCAGGAGCCGGCGTCTGGCAGCTGCGAAGCTGTAACCAGCGTAAACATCGGGTAACCAAGGGAAGCACTTTCCCTGGTTACCCGGTGTTTACGCTGGTTACCAGCCTCCGCTCTTGCTGCCAGCGCCGGCTCCTGCTCTGTGCCCATGTGGCTGCAGTACGCATCGGGTAATTAACCCGATGTGTACTGTAGCAAGGAGAGCAGGAAGCCAGCGCTAAGCAGTGCGCGCGGCTCCCTGCTCTCTGCAGTGGGACATGTAGCTGCAGCACACATCGGGTAATTAACCCGATGTGTACTGTACCTAGGAGAGCAAGGAGCCAGCGCTAAGCGCGGCTCCCTGCTCTCTACACATGTAGCACAGCGACGTTATGATCGCTGCTTCTGCTGTGTTTGACAGCTAAGCAGCGATCATAACAGCGACTTACAAGGTCGCTGTTACGTCACCGAAAATGGTGACGTAACAGCGACGTCGTTGTCGCTTAGTGTGACCCCAGCTTTACCCCGAGAATGGATGTAAAGGGAGGGAAGGAACCGGCGTGTTTGAATTCCACTTGTTGATCCTTTTGTTCTCTTGAAAGATAATCCACCCCCAGAGGAGGCGACATCTGCTCTCAGATAGAGAACACAAGAACATTTGCCGAACACTCCTGTATGTGATAGGAGAGAGCTGTCGGCCAAACGATTGTAGGGATTGTTTATGGGCCTTGAAGGGTTTGTTTAGTGAAAACAAGTGATCACCTATCCATGGGCCCGGTGATAACCTGCTGATCAGTGTCCGATCACTGGGACCCACACTGATTGGGAAAACGGGGAATTTTTATCCATATGTTTCAGGTATGTGTGACATCCATTTTTAACACGGATGCCATACGTACTCATGTTATTCTATGGTGTTCCTCACACATGCATGTTTTTACATGGACCGAGTGGCCCCACGTTTCCCTGCACGCAGACATGTCCGTTTTTTTCTGCAGCAGCACGGGTGTCACACGCTGATGTGATCCGTGTGACACGTACCGGAGAAAACACTGGTCTCTGAAATAAAATTAATTTTTATACTCACTTGTCTCCAGCCCTGCTGTCACTTGCTTCTGATCCCCGCTCATTATACTCAATGAATATGCACTGCACAGAGGACCTAGAAGCACCAGAGACATCAATGCCAGGGACAGCATCGCTGGGGACAGGTGAGTATCCAAGGAACTCTGATGATATCCTGACAACTCCCACGCTACTGCAGGTGTAGCGACAGTGACTTCACGGGTTCATCAAAGTTCATTGGGAACTCTGATGAACCCATGACGTTACTGCCGCCACACCCACAGTAGCGCGGACATCACAGAGGTGTCATCAGGATGTCATCTGAGTTCATTGTGAACTCTGATTAACCCATGACATCACTGCCGCACCTGCACACATACTACTGAGGGCGTCCCTGCGGTGACTTGAGCTCACCTTATGAGATGCAGATCACCGAACGGAAGCATACACAGCAGTGTGTGTGTGCTCTCACAACCAATGAGGAACGTTCGGTTCTCCATTAAACGTGACAGCAGTATGGGATTGACGTGGCCGCCCCCAATTGGATTTCGACAGACCAGGATTAGGGCTTTGATAGAGAAATAAATTGGGAAAAAGGGTGTCTCTTGTCTTTATTTATTGAATGATTTTCTCTTTTTATGTCTTTCCAGGTTTGCTTTTGGGGAACATCGTGGGACCTCACTATGGATTACGGAGGAACTTTTTTTTTTATGTATAAAAATCAAATAAATTGGTGAATGAGGGCTGAGTCTGAGGTTTTTTGTTCATATAAACTTTGTTACTCTCCTTTCAATTACTGGACTAGTAGTAGGGGTGTATGCTAGACGCCACCCATTACTAATACCAAGGCTTGATGCCAGCTGGCATCAACCCCACAAATATTACCCCGTTTGCCATTGCACCAGAGCAATGGGAAGAGTCGGGTCCAGCACCAAAATTGGCGCATCTAATGGATGCGCCACTTCTTGGGCATCTGTGGGCTACTGTTGTTAGGCTGGAAAGGGCCAAATAATCATGGCCCTTTCCACCCTAATAATATCATCCCTTAGTTGTCTGCTGTACCATGGCTGGTTTTTAGTAAAAATGGAGGTGACTTTTTTTTTTAATCTAAAAATTTAAAAAATAAGCGTGGGATCCCCTATTTTTCATAACCAGCCAAGGTACAGCAGACAACTGAAGGCTGCAGCTGCTGCTGTTCCTATGCTGGACATGAAAGTTGGGGGGGACCCCACGGTTTTTTTTTTTCTTTAATTAAAAAATAAAAAATGGTGTTCTATCAGTTCTATTTATCTTTCCATATCTATAATTTTTCAGGCTTTACACATTAAAAAAAAACAGCCCAAAACATTCATTTCAGTATCATACTTTTTTTTTTTTACCGGTACCACATGGACGACCATATCGATACGTATGGCTTGCACCCGTTTAAACACAGACATCTGAAAGGGGCCTTATGGATACCCATCTACTGTATGTACTATCATTTTGGGTTGCTGCAAATTATGATGTTCCCCTCCTTGGCTAAAAATACTTCTCAAAATTTCTAAGGCGTATTGTGACCCCTGTGTAAAATATATAGTGTGACCTCTGCCAGAGCCTGTCCTATGGAACAGTGGTGGCAACAAACAGACGCTTAGCGAAAAGTAACTTACGTCCCTTTAAATTAAAAAAAAAAACCAAAACATTTTTGCCCCAAATGACCTGAATCAGGCGGTGTGAGCCTCATGAGTTATGTTGCCACAAAAGGAGGGAAACACGACTGGGGCCTAATAAATGTGGGGCATAAGAGAGGATCAGGGGGCTGCCAAAGACAGAAAATGAACGGTCAGCGAGATCTGAACAGTTTACTGTGGGTCTACATGCGAGGACTGTGAGTTGTTGTGGAAACTACCTGCAGCAATGTGTGAACGCAGCCCGATACAGATCCAACCGGCAGTGACTGCTCACTAATGTCACTCCGAGCTTTATCATTATAGAAATGAACATTCTGCACAAACTTTTTAATAAAACAGTTTTATTAAAGCAAGTATATCAATTCTAAAAAAAAAAAAAAAAGGAGAAATATTTATACAGTTATATTTTTATAGAGAACCATTGATTCCATGCTGCACATGGGAACGGGTTACACACAAAATACAGAAATAAATTACAGTGAATAAACCAATTCCGACAAACTGGTACAGAGGGGAGCGGACCCTGCCCTCGGGGGGGGGGGGCTTACAGTCTACAGGGTAATGAGGGAGGGGGAGACAGTAGGTCGAGGATACAAATATATAACACTGACTGATGGGTACAGAGGGGAGATGACCCTGCCCTCGGGGGGGGGGGGCTTACAGTCTACAGGGTAATGAGGGAGGGGGAGACAGTAGGTCGAGGATACAAATATATAACACTGACTGATTGGTACGGAGGGGAGAGGACCCTGCCCTCGGGGGGCTTACAGTCTACAGCAGACCTGGGCAAGGGGCGGCCCGCGGGCCACATCCGGCCCGCCTGCTCTCTGTGACCGGCCCGCCCGTCTTCAGCCAGTGCAGTGGAGCCGGGCTGCAGCGTGCCGAGCAGGGAGAGAGCCTGTGCAGGTCCGCACAGTCAGTGCAGGCAGCAGAACGCAGGAGTCTCTCCTCTGTTCCCTGCCGGCACTAATTGTCAGTGACACACGCGAGCGCTCTGACGTTGTCAGTACTGCGCTGCGTGTGTCATTTCAAAAGTTCCCGCCCGCCCTGCAGGAGAAGGAGCAGCACAGCAGACGGAATAATTCATCTTGCAGGACCTGCGATGATGTCACGCCCATGTGACTGTGTGGGAGGAGACACGGGATGCCGGGCAGAAAGCAAGACATGCTGAATCCTGAAGGAGATGTGGACACATGACTGGCAATGAGAAAAGAGGGGGAGGAGGGCTGCAGGGTGAGTGCATATGAGGGCTGCAGACTGACAGAAGGATGTGAAGGGGTGCAGAGTGTTTGAGAGGGGTAAGTTGGGGTACAGGCAGGGTGAGATATGTGGGCATGCTGTGTGACATATGGGGGTGTAGTGTGTGTGATATGGGGGTGCAGGCTAGTGGGGTAGTATATGGGGGTATAGTGATGTAGTATATTACAGGTGTGCTATATGGAGGTGTAGTATATTACAGGTATGCTATATGGAGGTGTAGTATATTACAGGTGTACTATATTATAGGTGTAGTATATTACAGGTATGCTATATGGAGGTGTAGTATATTACAGGTGTACTATATGGAGGTGTAGTATATTACAGGTATGCTATATGGAGGTGTAGTATATTACAGGTGTACTATATGGAGGTGTACTATATTACAGGTATGCTATATGGAGGTGTAGTATATTACAGGTGTACTATATGGAGGTGTAGTATATTACAGGTATGCTATATGGAGGTGTAGTATATTACAGGTGTACTATATGGAGGTGTAGTATATTACAGGTATGCTATATGGAGGTGTAGTATATTACAGGTGTACTATATTATAGGTGTAGTATATTACAGGTATGCTATATGGAGGTGTAGTATATTACAGGTGTACTATATGGAGGTGTAGTATATTACAGGTATGCTATATGGAGGTGTAGTATATTACAGGTATGCTATATGGAGGTGTAGTATATTACAGGTGTACTATATGGAGGTGTAGTATATTACAGGTATGCTATATGGAGGTGTAGTATATTACAGGTGTACTATATGGAGGTGTAGTATATTACAGGTATGCTATATGGAGGTGTAGTATATTACAGGTGTACTATATGGAGGTGTAGTATATTACAGGTATGCTATATGGAGGTGTAGTATATTACAGGTGTACTATATGGAGGTGTAGTATATTACAGGTATGTTATATGGAGGTGTAGTATATTACAGGTGTACTATATGGAGGTGTAGTATATTACAGGTATGCTATATGGAGGTGTAGTATATTACAGGTGTACTATATGGAGGTGTAGTATATTACAGGTATGCTATATGGAGGTGTAGTATATTACAGGTGTACTATATGGAGGTGTAGTATATTACAGGTATGCTATATGGAGGTGTAGTATATTACAGGTGTACTATATGGAGGTGTAGTATATTACAGGTATGCTATATGGAGGTGTAGTATATTACAGGTGTGCTATATGGAGGTGTAGTATATTACAGGTGTAATATATGGAGGTGTAGTATATTACAGGTGTACTATATGGAGGCGTAGTATATTACAGGTGTGCTATATGGAGGTGTATATTACAGGTGTGCTATATGGAGGTGTAGTATATTACAGGTGTGCTATATGGAGGTGTAGTATATTACAGGTGTGCTATATAGTGGTGTAGTGATGTAGTATATAGGGGTGTAGTGATGTATATTACAGGTGTGCTATATGGAGGTATAGTATGTTACAGGTGTAGTATATGGGGTGTAGTGATGTAGTATATTACAGGTGTACTATATGGAGGTGTAGTATATTACAGGTGTATATAGGGGTGTAGTGATGTAGTATATTACAGGTGTAGTATATGGGGTGTAGTGCTGTAGTATATTACAGGTGTACTATATGGAGGTGTAGTATATTACAGGTGTATATAGGGGTGTAGTGATGTAGTATATTACAGGTGTAGTATATGGGGTGTAGTGATGTAGTATATTACAGGTGTGTATATAGGGGTGTAGTGATGTAGTATATTACAGGTGTGCTATATGGAGGTATAGTATATTACAGGTGTAGTATATGGGGTGTAGTGATGTAGTATATTACAGGTGTATATAGGGGTGTAGTGATGTAGTATATTACAGGTGTATATAGGGGTGTAGTGATGTAGTATATTACAGGTGTATATAGGGGTGTAGTGATGTAGTATATTACAGGTGTATATAGGGGTGTAGTGATGTAGTATATTACAGGTGTGCTATATGGAGGTATAGTATATTACAGGTGTAGTATATGGGGTGTAGTGATGTAGTATATTACAGGTGTATATAGGGGTGTAGTGATGTAGTATATTACAGGTGTATATAGGGGTGTAGTGATGTAGTATATTACAGGTGTGCTATATGGAGGTGTACTATATTACAGGTGTAGTATATAGGGGTGTAATGATGTAGTATATCGGAGGTGTATTATATAGTGGTGTAGTATAATACAGGTGTATATGGGGGTGTAGTATATTACAGATATATGGAGGGAGTGTAGCATAATACAGGTGTAGTATATAGGGGTGTAGTGGTGTAGTTTATTACAGGTGTAGTATATGGAGGGGGTGCAGTGATGTAGTATATTGGGTAGAACTGAGGTAATTATATTAATCCGGCCCTCTAAACCAATCCCAATTTCTCATGCGGCCCCATGGGAAAATTAATTGCCCACCCCTGGTCTACAGGGTAATGAGGGAGGGGGAGACAGTAGGTCGGGGATACAAATATATAACACTGACTGAAGGGTACAGAGGGGAGATGACCCTGCCCTCGGGGGGGGGGGGCTTACAGTCTACAGGGTAATGAGGGAGGGGGAGACAGTAGGTCGGGGATACAAATATATAACACTGACTGATTGGTACAGAGGGGAGATGACCCTGCCCTCGGGGGGGGGGGGCTTACAGTCTACAGGGTAATGAGGGAGGGGGAGACAGTAGGTCGGGGATACAAATATATCAACTGTAACAATCAACTTTAAAAATAAATACGTAGAATTAAGCCATGTTGGACATTCACGACAGTGAAAGAAAAAAATCTTTTGTATTTGGGTTTCGTGCGTTTTAGGTGTTAGGGCTCATGCGCATGTTGCCGAATTTCATGCAGTTATGCTGCGTATTGCACTGCAGCGTAAATGCATGCGACCTGCGTCCCCTGCACAATCTATGAAGATTGTGCATAATCCATGTGCACGTTTGAGAACGCAGCGATGTGAATGCCAAAATTTTGTTCCAAATCGCTGCGTGCTAAAAAGCAACATGTCACTTATTCCGTGCGCTTTGGATGCAGCCCCCGCTCTGTCTATGGGAGAGGCAGCATCCAGAGCACATGACATCGGCATCTATTCTGCAGACACACTGAATCCATTACGCAGTGTTTATGCAGCGATTTGACGCGCACATGTGCTGCCAAATTCCTGCAGAAATTTCTGCAGGGACACGACGCAACGTGTGCACAGCCTAAAAATTGTATTTCTGCATTTACCAGAAAAATCCTCTCTCGTTGAATACATTGGAGGACACAGGAGGTGTGATGTGGATTACACCACACTGTTCTCTCGGTCTCTGAGGTGGGATGACGGGGGGGGGGGAATAACACCCAGTGCCGATAGTCACAAGCTGTATTTGAAAAACAAAGGGAGAAGATTAATAACACACTGAGTTCCCTGTGCGAGGTCCCCCCCACCATGTGCAACACAGCCCCCTGCCGAGCGTGAGCCCCCCCCCAATGTGAAACACAGCCCCCTGCAAGCCCCCAACATGCAACACAGCCCCCTGCAAGTCTCCACTGCCAACGTGCAACACGGCCCCCTGTGAGCCCCCCCTCAACATGCAACACTGGCCCCCTGCCCATCAAGCACCCCCCAAAGTGAAGTATCACCCTCTACCTAGTGCGAGCCCCCCCAACGTACAGCTTCTCTCCCTGCGGGCACCCCCCCCAAAGTGCAACACGGCCTCTTCCCCAGCACGAGCCCCCCAACATGCAACACGGTCCCCTGCTCAGCACGCCCTGCAAGACCTCCCCCAAGTGTGCAGCGTCACCCTCTGCCTAGTGCAAGCCCCAGCCAACATGCAGCCTCTCTCCCTGCGAGCCCCCCCACAAGTGCAGCGTCGCCCCTGCCCAGTGCGATCCCCCCACAATTGCAGCGTCGCCCCTGCCCAGTGCGAGCCCCCCACAAGTGCAGCGTCGCCCCCTGCCCAGTGCGAGCCCCCCACAAGTGCAGCGTCGCCCCCTGCCCAGTGCGAGCCCCCCCACAAGTGCAGCGCCGCCCCCTGCCCAGTGCGATCCCCCCCACAAGTGCAGCGCCGCCCCCTGCCCAGTGCGATCCCCCCACAAGTGCAGCGTCGCCCCCTGCCCAGTGCGAGCCCCCCCACAAGTGCAGCGTCTCCCCCTGCTCACTGCGAGCCCCCCACAAGTACAGCGTCGCCCCCTGCGAGCCCCCCCCCCCAAATGTAGTGTCGCCCGCTGCCCAGTGCGAGCCCCCCCCAAGTGTAGTGTCGCCCAGTGCGAGCCCCCCCAAGTGCAGCGTCGCCCGCTGCCCAGTACGAGCCCCCCCCAAGTGTAGTGTCGCCCAGTGCGAGCCCCCCCAAGTGCAGCGTCGCCCGCTGCCCAGTACGAGCCCCCCCAAGTGCAGCGTCGCCCCGTGCGAGCCCCCCACAAGTGCAGCGTCGCCCCTTGCGAGCCCCCCACAAGTGCAGCGTCGCCCCTTGCGAGCCCCCCACAAGTGCAGCGTCGCCCCTTGCGAGCCCCCCACAAGTGCAGCGTCGCCCCTTGCGAGCCCCCCACAAGTGCAGCGTCGCCCCTTGCGAGCCCCCCACAAGTGCAGCGTCGCCCCTTGCGAGCCCCCCACAAGTGCAGCGTCGCCCCTTGCGAGCCCCCCCACAAGTGCAGCGTCGCCCCTTGCGAGCCCCCCCACAAGTGCAGCGTCGCCCCTTGCGAGCCCCCCCACAAGTGGAGCGTCGCCCCTTGCGAGCCCCCCCACAAGTGGAGCGTCGCCCCTTGCGAGCCCCCCCACAAGTGGAGCGTCGCCCCTTGCGAGCCCCCCCACAAGTGGAGCGTCGCCCCTTGCGAGCCCCCCCACAAGTGGAGCGTCGCCCCTTGCGAGCCCCCCCACAAGTGGAGCGTCGCCCCTTGCGAGCCCCCCACAAGTGCAGCGTCGCCCCTTGCGAGCCCCCCACAAGTGCAGCGTCGCCCCTTGCGAGCCCCCCCACAAGTGCAGCGTCGCCCCTTGCGAGCCCCCCCACAAGTGGAGCGTCGCCCCTTGCGAGCCCCCCCACAAGTGCAGCGTCGCCCCTTGCGAGCCCCCCCACAAGTGCAGCGTCGCCCCTTGCGAGCCCCCCCACAAGTGCAGCGTCGCCCCTTGCGAGCCCCCCCACAAGTGGAGCGTCGCCCCTTGCGAGCCCCCCCACAAGTGGAGCGTCGCCCCTTGCGAGCCCCCCCACAAGTGCAGCGTCGCCCCTTGCGAGCCCCCCCACAAGTGCAGCGTCGCCCCTTGCGAGCCCCCCACAAGTGCAGCGTCGCTCCCTGCGAGCCCCCCCACAAGTGCAGCGTCGCCCCGTGAGCCCCCCCACATGTGCAGCGTCGCCCCCTGCCCAGTGCGAGCCCCCCACAAGTGCAGCGTCGCCCCCTGCGAGTGTGTCGCCCTCTGCCCAGTGCGAGCCCCCCCACACAAGTGCAGCGTCGCCCCCTGCGAGCCCTCACAACACGCACCAACGCCCCGCTGCCCAGTGTGAGCCCCCAAACGTGCGGAGTCGCTCCCTGGCAAGTGCAAGTCCCCCTAAACCGTTCCACATTGCTTCCTGCAAGTGCAAGCCCCCCCAAACATGCAGCGTCGCCTCCTGCCTAGTGTAACCCACACATTCCTTATGAAAGCCTTCACAGCATCACCCCCTGCTCCGTGTAACCCCCCCATAAGCCCCCTTCCTTATTGAAGCCTCCACAGCACGGTGCTGCAGCCTCAGTACATGCCCTGTGACATATACACGAGCTGCAGCCCCCACTAGTGACAGGAGACGCTGCTCTGTGCCCCCAACATCCAGTCTGACACCTCCGCGTTATCACTAATGAGGACTGTTCCTCCACCTCAGGGTCAGGCTCCGTCCGCTCTGCACAGCCCGAGCACCGCTGCTTCCCGCCCACAGCTCTGCAGTCTGCGCTGCATTGAGGAGGCCCCGCCCCTTCCGGTGACGTCTTTCCCTCGAAAAATCATCTCCACTCTAGAGGCTCCCAGCAGCATACACAGGAGTGTGGGGAGGGTCCACAGCGAGTGCTGCCCTCCAGCGGCTGACACATGGTGCTACAGGCTGCACAGCCTGCTGGACGGTCACAGTGCGCAGCCCCTGAGCACCTCTATAGCGCACACTGCAGGAGTCCTCATGGCTCCCCTCCTGGAGTACGAGAACCAGATCTTCCTGGACCTGTTGCATGAGGACGGGCTGGTGATCGCCGCCCGTGGACTCGGCATTGACAGGATCCTGCAGAACTTCCTGAAGCTGTATTGTGACCCGGGAAACCTGGTGCTGAATACCGGTCCTGCAGAGGAGGTAACAGGAGCAAGCAGAGCGGGGGCGGGACCGGCGGCGAGTGTCATGGGGGAGAGGGGCCGGCAGCGAGTGTCATGGGGGAGAGGGGCCGGCGGCGAGTGTCATGGGGGAGAGGGACCGGCGGCGAGTGTCATGGGGGAGAGGGACCGGCAGCGAGTGTCATGGGGGAGAGGGGCCGGCGGCGAGTGTCATGGGAGAGAGGGGCCGGCAGCGAGTGTCATGGGGGAGAGGGGCCGGCGGCGAGTGTCATGGGGGCGGGACCGGCAGCGAGTGTCATGGGGGAGAGGGGCCGGCGGCGAGTGTCATGGGGGAGAGGGGCCGGCGGCGAGTGTCATGGGGGAGAGGGGCCAGCGGCGAGTGTCATGGGGGAGAGGGGCCGGCGGCGAGTGTCATGGGGGAGAGGAACCAGCGGCGAGTGTCATGGGGGAGAGGGGCCGGCGGCGAGTGTCATGGGGGAGAGGGGCCGGCGGCGAGTGTCATGGGGGGGAGGGGCCGGCGGCGAGTGTCATGGGGGAGAGGAGCCGGCGGCGAGTGTCATGGGGGAGAGGGGCCGGCATCGAGTGTCATGGGGGAGAGGGGCCGGCAGCGAGTGTCATGGGGGAGAGGGGCCGGCAGCGAGTGTCATGGGGGAGAGGGGCCGGCATCGAGTGTCATGGGGGAGAGGGGCCGGCGGCGAGTGTCATGGGGGAGAGGGGCCGGCATCGAGTGTCATGGGGGAGAGGGACCGGCAGCCAGTGTCATGGGGGAGAGGGGCCGGCAGCGAATGTCATCTGGGAGAGGGGCCGGCGGCGAGTGTCATGGGGGAGAGGGGCCGGCGGCGAGTGTCATGGGGGAGAGGGGCCGGCGGCGAGTGTCATGGAGGAGGGGATGATAGCAAGCGAGCCTGGTAGGGAAGGTCAGATGTAGCAGAGCAGAGACAGTCAGACACTGTACATCTGTCTCTGTACTGTTACATCTGACCGTCTCACTTAGATATAGCAGAGCTGAGACAGATGAGGTAAAGCAGAGACTGTCAGATGTAGCAGAACAGAGACAGTCTGCTCTGCTACATCTGACCGTCTTTCCTACATCGGACCGAGTTGGTCAGGTATAGCAGAGCAGAGTCAGATGGAAGAGGGAACTAACCCAGGAGTTCTTCAGCTGAGCGAGGACTACCTGCATTCACCTGGGGGCAGTCCCCGGCTTCAGTGGTGGTTCCAATCACTAAATAGAAGCTGGTTCATCGTAAGGCTATGTTCACATGTTGCTTTTTTGCTGCTTTTTTTCCTGCAGCCACACCTGCTCTTTTGACAGTAAAAAAAGCAGCTTCCAAACAGCCGGTTTTGCTGGATTTTTTTACAGCTTTTTTTTGCTGCGTTTCTTGGTGTCTTTTGTTTACAGAACATGTTGGAATAATGTTAGATTCATTCACCACAAAAGCAGTAGAACGCTCAGTTGTGTTTTTGCACTTCTGTCATTGCTTTCAATAGTGAAAAAAGCAGCAAAAACGCTGAAATAACTGACACGCTGCTTCTTTCAAAAACGCAGCAGTTTTCCATTTCAGACAGGTAAAAAAAGCAGACGTGTGTGAGATTTCTGGAATCTTGCAGCTTTTGCTGTTAGTGTAAAAAGCAGCTTTTCATTTACATAAAAAGCAACATGTGAACACAGCCTAACCCGAGCACCACGCGATACCCGGCCCTGCTTATTACTAGATCGAGCACCCCAATGCTCACCCCAATGCTCACCCCAATGCTAGATCTAGTAACGAGCAGTGCCCAGCACTACTCCCCATGCAAAAAACAGACCCTCCTCCAAAAATATTAAAAGAAAATGGCGACACAAGCTATTTTTATTTTTTTTTTTAATGAATTTCCACAATTTTTTTCACCGTTTAAACTTTTTTTTTTAATTATTCTTTATTACCATAATCGTACTGACCTGTAGAATCCTATTGTTAGGTCAGTTTTACCACCCTCCAATGAATCTCATAAACCCCCCTCCCCTCATTGAAAATTACATCCTGGGCGGCACGGTGGCTCAGTGGTTAGCACTGTATGGTGGCTCAGTGGTTAGCACTGCAGCCTTGCAGCGCTGGGGTCCTGGGTTCAAATCCCACCAAGGACTCCATCTGCAAGGAGTTTGTATGTTCTCCCCGTGTTCGCGTGGGTTTCCTCCGGGGTCTCCGGTTTCCTCTCACACTACAAAGACATACTGATAGGGACCTTAGATTATGAGCCCCAATGGGGACAGTGTTGCCAATGTATGTAAAGTGCTATGGAATTAATAGCGCTATATAAATGAATAAATATTATTATATTATTATTATCCTGCAAAAAACAAGTCCTCCTATGGCTGCGTGGATGAAAATATTAAAATGATGGCTCATAGAAGAAGGGAGGAAAAAAATGAAACCACCAAAACATGGGAAAGCACCTGGTCAGGAGTGGGTTAATGTGGCCTTGATGATGGGTATTTTGGAGCAGCGTTATCATGTGTCGTGGGTATTTTGGAGCAGCACATAGTATTGATTTTCGGGTAAGGCTGGTTTCACATCTCCGGTATTTTGCCGGATCTGACACAAATGCAGTACAGTTACATTAATTTACAATGGAAGTGCGACACCATGCGGACACGTGCTTCATACACAACCGCATGGTGTCGCGCTTCCATTGTAAATGAATGTAACTGTTCTCCATTTGTGCCGGATCCGGCTTCCAGCAAAATACCGGGGATGTGAAACCAGCCTAAGGCCACAACAGTTCTCCTGTAATGTCTTTCTTTATAACATTGGTGCTGCTCTGTCGTTTCAGGAATATCTAATTGAACAGATGAGATCGGAAGGAGTCGCCCATTTGCCTCGTATTATCACCAATGAGGTTGGCAGTAATGAACGCTACGATGTCTACACACAGGGGGCGTCCTGTTCGTCACCAGCCGCATCCTCGTGGTTGATTTCCTCACTGACCGGATTCCTGCCAGCCTGATAACTGGTGAGTGCCACAACACCGGGAGAGAAGAGCAATCACTGACATAAGGCGCATCAGACTGATGTCAGCCCTGGAGGAAGAAGAAAGGCCGAGCCATCAACACCAATAATGAAATCCTTCACATAGTAGAAAACTCCTTTGATTTAAAGGGAACCTGTCACCAGATTTGGGGCCTATAAGCTGCGGCCACCACCAGTGGGCTCTTATATACGGCATTCTAACATGCTGTATATAAGAGCCCAGGCCGCTGTGTAGAACATAAAAACACTTTATAATACTCACCTAAACGGTTGCTGCGGTGGAGTTGGGTCATATGGCTGTCTTCGTCCTCCGGTGCTGGCGCCTCCTCTTTCGGCCATCTTCGTTCTCCTTCTGAAGCCTGGGTGCATGACGCGTCCTATGTCATACACACTCACCGGTCCCGCTCATGCACACTACAATACTTTGAGCTGCCCTGCTCAGGGAAGATCAAAGTGCACCTGCGCAGGTCCTCAATGTCGGCAAGTGTGGGTGACGTAGGACGCGTCATGCACCCCGGCTTCAGAAGATGGAGGACAAAGATGGCCAAAAGAGGAAGCGCCAGTACCGGAGAATGGAGACGCCCATATGACCCAACTCCACTGCAGCGACTGTTTAAGTATTATGAAGTGTTTTTTATGTTATATAGAGCAGCCTGGGCTCTTATATACAGCATGTTAGAGTGTGTATATAAGAGCCCACTGGTGGTGGCCGCAGCTTATAGGCCCCAAATCTGGTGACAGGTTCCCTTTAAAGCATTTTTCATGTTTATCGGTTCCTCATCACCGGTCAAGAGTTCTAGTATGCTAGGCCAAAAATAGGCCAAAGGTCTTGAGTCTGAATTTCGCAAATAAATATTTTAAGTGGTTTCTTAGTAGTAGAAAGATTGGCGATACCTATTAACTAACAAGACTGTGACTGGAGTTGGAGCCTGATCGTGCGCGAAGTGTCACTTCTGTATATTGGGAGTGATAACTTATTAAATACTGTTGTAGCAGTATAATTATTATATTTTGCGTTGGAGCCCAGGAGATCATATTGGTTCTCCTAACATTTGATATTGATGATGAGTGGGGGTCCGACAAGCTGCACCCCCAATGAAAACTGTTCTTACCTCTGATCAGAGCTGCACAGCACCATTCATTGTGTAGTGGCCGGGTCGTGCTCTGGTGTTCAGCTCCTACGTGCTCCCGGTGCAGCTCTGTTCAGTGTTTACACCCTCCACAGCCCAAATCAGTGCAGGTTCCTGGTGACCTGAAAATGGGTCGTCAATATGTGCCACAAGAGCCCCTTATTGGAGTTATCTTGGACCTTGCTCTTTTTTTTGGGGGGGGTGTATGGGAATAATTGGCATGTAGTGTTCCACCCAGCAATGATAACAGTGGTCACAGACTGGTGATTGTGCTACTTTCAGTGATGCCATGATGATGGAAATGCTACTCTTAAACTCTATGTTGAGGGGGCATCACTGTCAATGAGGGGAGCTGCTGTCAGTCTGCAGGACGTCGGCAGTGACGCCCATCAATAGAGCAGACTAGAAGAGGAAGAGCTGCACTGTTGACATGAGGTTAAAGGGAATCTGTCACCAGGTTTTTCCTACCTCATCTGAGAACAGCATAATGTAGGGGCAGAGATCCTGATCACTGCAGACATTGGAAAGGGTCCGGATACAAAGTAGCAAGCCAATATCACAGCTGCTAGGAGGAAGGTTTACTGAGATCTTATAGAAATGATTGATGCTCTGCAATTGGTTATTTACTACTGCATTGCCAGATGTTGACTATGGAAATCGCCCGACCATGGACATGTGGTGATTATATGAGGCAACCCATTATATCATACCCTTAAGGGGGCTTTACACGCAGCGACATCGCTAGCGAAAGCACCCGCCCCCGTCGGTTGTGCGTCACGGGCAAATCGCTGCCCATGACGCACAACATCATTAGGACCCGTCACACGGACTTACCTGACTAGCGACATCGCTGTGGCCGGCGAACCACTTCCTTTCTAAGGGGACAGTTTGTGCGACGTCACACGGCAGCCGTCCAATAGAAGCGGAGGGGCGGAGATGAGCTGGACAAACATCCCGCCCACCTTCCTTCCTCATTGCGGGCGGCTGCAGGTACGATGTTGTTCCTCGTTCCTGCGGTGTCACACGTAGCGATATGTGCTGCCTCAGGAACGACGAACAACCTGCGTCCTCAACAACCAACGATTTTTTGAAAATGAACGACGTTTCGACGATTAGGTGAGTATTTTTGATCATTAAAACTCGCTCGGAGCTGTTACACACAACGACGTGGCTAACGATGACGGATGTGCGTCACGGAATCCGTGACCCCAGCGATATATCGTTAGATACGTCATTGCGTGTAATGGGGCCTTAAGAGTCACTATAAATGGGTGCACCCTGGACTAACACTATCCTTTTGAGGGACAACAACTAACATAAAGACTAACCGCAAGACCAATCGTTTGTTACCCCTGCTTCAGTCCATGGAATTTATATTCATTTATTTTTTGTCATAACTGATTTGATCACCTGCAACTAATCTGTTATTGATCCTCGCTATAGTTGGAGGATACTACATGTTGGAAAAGTGATCTACATTATACACCATGTTTAGTCATTCTATTTATTCTACAAACGACCCCCGAGGAACCTCCCGTTTGGAGGTGAAACGCATCGGGTCGGTTAGGGGTACATGGGTTGTTAGATGAGCGACCCTGTGATATATGGTGTAACAAGCAGCCATGACACCTTTTAATAACTTGTTTTTATGTTAGGAAATAGATTTTTAATATCCCTTAGATCCTTGACTATAGGACTATTGACTACTGGACGGGTTAGGGGTTGGTCGGACTGCTGTATTCACAATTTCGGGGAAACGATCCTTTTCTTTTAGAGGTCCTGCTCAAATAGTCATGTTTAATGATTATTTCCTTCTCTAGATCTTGAGAGGTAATGCTGATTAATATTAAAAAATAACCTTATGTGATATCATCTTGGGAGGGGGTTTCATATTGTCTATTGAGTCTTTAGCACATCTACCAAAATGTAGAATTGTTTTTGAAGTGTATTGTAAGCTTTGTCTTACTTTTAACGATATAGAAAAAACATTAATTTTAGGAGTTGTTTGTGAAAAGCAGAGCTCTTGATTCCAGCGATGTCACTTACTGAGCTGTTTGCTGTCATTTTGATAAAATCAGTGTTTTCTCTGATGCAGATTTATCAGTTATACAGCGCTCATGAATATGCTGGACTACCTGCAGCACGCCAAGTAGTCCTCTAGTGATAAGCTACTGCTGATTACAGAGTGATTTTATCAAAACAGCACTAAGCAGCCCAGTTACTGACACATCGCCGGAATCAGAGTCTCTGCCCTTACGTTAATCTGCTCTCAGATTAGGTGGCAAAAACCTGGTGACAGATTCCCTTTAAAGGAAGCTGGAGTGTCACCGGACCTGGTCCAGCAAAGATCAGCACCAGATAGGTATTTGCCAGTAAGGTTTTAGCCCCACACGAAAAGATAACCAAAGTTCTGGATAACCCCTTTAATGTTACACTTTTTAGATACAGCATTAATCTATGTTCCTTATCTTGTCCTCCACAGCTGTATTCATAATTCTGCAGGTTTCACAGCCAATTTCTCCTGGTATTGTTTGCAGACAACGGGCTTGATGTTTCTGCCTCTTGATGAATCGGGTGCTCGGGACAAGTGGTGTACGCCTCGCCACAAATCATACTCTAGCCCCTGCTGGATTAAGATTTTTGGTGTAGTGAATGCTGCCACTCATCATGAATGTCACGTAGAGTGGTTGCCACGCTGCCCCGTCTGCGCCCATTATGTTATAGCTATGTGAATATGGTGTGGGAGCTTCAAAAGTTGCCTAATTTTGCCAAAGTCTCCAGTTGCACCAAAATTATGCAGTTTTTTTTAAAGCGTTTTACCCATTAAAGCTTTGATGAATCAGGCTTAGTATGTTCTGGTGTTTGACATTCAGGAACATATATACCGAGCACGGGACACTTCTCTCATTTATTATGTTTGCTTATTTATAGTGCTATCTTGTTCTGCCACTCTTTACAGATATTGCCGTCACTCACTGTCTCCCATTGGGGCTAGCAATCTAATGCTTTTGGCTAATTGCCTCTCTTTATCCAGAGATTACTTTAGACACTGGAGAATAAAACTGTGCACTAGGTGTATAAAACCCCTGCTTATTCTAATTTCACCACTAGAGGGCAGCATAGTTCTGCTTTCTTCCCCTAACATTCAACTCCTGTTATTTGACCTGAATTCTTAAAAATTCGGTTGGATGCAAATGGGACTATTACATTTTAGTGTTATGGCTTTAAACCTTTCTCATTCCCCCATCCTTTCATAAATCAAAAAAGCAATCACTGGAAACCTGCTTCTCTGAAATGATCACAAGGCGGTTGCCTGAGCAAAAAGAAGGCTTAGGACACTTTGTTCTCTAACTTCAAGACAGTTTAGACCATATCTGAAATTACTTCTGTCCATTAAGTGGAACATAAAGATCATAAGGCATTTAGGGATATTGTGTTGGTAAGGTAAGGGTACCGTCACACTTTAGTGACGCTCCAGCGATCCCACCAGCTATCTGACCTGGTCAGGATCGCTGGTGCGTCGCTACATGATCGCTGGTGAGCTGTCAATCAGGCAGATCTCACCAGCGACCAGCCAGCAGCGACGCGTGGAAGCGATCCTGCGCTTGGTAACTAAGGTAAATATCTGGTAACCAAGCGCTTGGTTACCCGATATTTACCTTGGTTACCAGCACACACCGCTTAGCGCTGGCTCCCTGCACTCCTAGCCGCTTTGCTTATTTACCCGATGTGTACTCTGGCTACGTGTGCAGGGAGCCGGCACTGGCAGCGTGAGAGCAGCGGACGCTAGTAACCAAGGTAAATATCGGGTAACCAAGCAAAGGGCTTTGCTTGGTTACCTGATATTTACCTTGGTTACAGCTTACTGCAGGCTGCCAGACGCTGTTTCCCTGCTCCCTGCACATTCAGATCGTTGCTCTCTCTCTGTCAAACACAGCGATTTGTGCGTCACAGCGAGAGAGCAACGTCCAAAAAATGAACCAGCACTGTGTGTAACGAGCAGCGATCTCACAGCAGGGGCCAGATCGGTGCTCAGTGTCACACACAGCGAGATCGCTAATGAGGTCACTGCTGCGTCACAAAAACCGTGACTCAGCAGCGATCTCGCTATGTGAGAAGTACCCCTAAGTGACTAGTGATGTGATTGCTATCGATAATCCACTTCTCATTGTTTTCTTCAGGTATCCTTGTGTATAAAGCACACAAGATTATGGAGTCCTGCCAGGAAGCCTTCATCCTGCGCTTATATCGACAAAAGAACAAGCAGGGTTTTATAAAGGCCTTCACCGACAATCCACTCGCTTTTCACACCGGTTTCTGCCAAGTGGAACGAGTCATGAGAAATCTGTTTGTCAGAAAACTTTACTTATGACCGAGGTGAGTAGACACAGATTTACTCTCTGAACACGTCTAAAATTGGTTAAAAACAATGTGATTTTGGTCCTTGAAATAAATTGATGTTGGATATATTTGTCATTTTTTTGGTTGTTTTATAGATGAGCTGTATGTGAATGTACAGTAGCTCTGTGTAAGCCTGAATTAGCAGACATGGATGGGGCCCAGTGAACTCCATCAACTTACCGTATTTTTCGTGTTATAAGATGCACCGGATTATAAGACGCACCCCAAATTTGGAGAAAAAAAATGAAAAAAAAAATATGGGGTCCGTTTTATAATCTGGTGGTGTCTTATCAGGGAGAGGGGGCAGCAGCAGAGCAGGAGTTACAGGAGGCAGGGGCAGTACTGGAGTACGGTGATGCTGGCAATTGTACAGAGGGAGGCCCAGATACTCACTGCGGTCTCTGCTCTGCGCGGGGCTGGTGATGCTGCTCTGTCGGTGGTTTACGATGAGGGCTTCAAATTATGGCGGCCGGAGTCGGCGCATGCGCAGATGAGAGCTTGAGCTGAGAGCTCCATCTGCGCAGGCTCTGACTCTAGGCGTCATTATTTGAATCCCTGACCGCCGACATCTTCAGAATGACCACCTGCCGCACAGCGCAGCCACGCGCCGAGCAGAACAGAGCAGCCGCACACAGAGCAGATCCAAGCAAAGGGGCGCCGCCCAATGCACACAGCAGTGCCGTACTGACCAGCGTCGGCAGCACCCACATAACATTATCCATGCCTCCTTTGACCCCCTTCACAACACCCCGGTAAGCTACATTTGGATTTTAAGACGCACCCCTCATTTTCCTCCTAAATTTTTGGGAAGAAAAGTGCGTCTTATAATCCCAAAAATACGGTAAATAACTTATTAAAGGGATTGTCCACTACTAGGACAACCCCTTCTGATTCCACATGTTTGCCCCAGGTAAAATAGATTATACTCACCTCCTGTACTAGTACTGTTCCTGTGGTGCCACAGCTACAGGGCTTATGTGGGGTTGGGACGTCATGCGAGTCCTGCACCGGCTTCCTACTCCCTGCCTTCAGACACAGAAGCAATCAGTGGGAATTGAACACAGCCGCAGCGCTGACAAAGGTGGCCGAAAGAGCAGGCGCGGGACCCTGAGAACGGATACGCCCATCTGACCAGTCTACACCGCACCGACCGTTAGGTGAGTATTAAATCATCCGATGACCGGTTCCCTTTAACTGGTTTGATCTGAAGGCGGGGAGAAGGAAGCCGGCGGTGATTGGATGCAGGGCTTGTCGTGGGCGGGGGGTGCGCTGCTCGACCGCGCTTGCGGCTCGGGTCCGGCTGCTGCTGCTGCTCGGTGGCTCGAGCGGTGGGCCGGATCCGGGGACTCGAGCGGCGCTCCTCGCCCGTGAGTGAAAGGGGTGGTTTTGTTTGGGGATGTAGTCCGTGACGCCACCCACGGTTTGTGGTGAGGTTGGGACACCACCGCTGCTCTGGACGGGGATCCCGGGAGCGATGACAGGGAGCAGCTGAGATGGTTTCTCTCCCCTCCGTGGGTAGGGGGATTTGGGTGGTCCCGGGGCCTGGTGAAGGTGACTGGAAGGTGGATGGTGGAAGTTGGGGAGGTGCAGGGTCGCGGGGGCAGCGCGGTGCAAGACGGCACAGTGGTACTCACTCAGCCAGTAACGTACACGGAGTCTCTGGTGAAACAAACGGCTGGATGGACGGGTCCCACAGGCGGCTGTGGTGGTCACTCCCGGTAGGTTGGCGGTGACTCTCTCTCCCTGTACCCTTAATGTGTTGTCGGCCCCGATGGCTTCCCACCGGTAGCCCGCTCCCCAGCGGTGTATTGCCGGAGGAGCCCCTTTTTGCCCGCAGGCTCTGGCCCTGGGAACTCTAGCTGTGGCGGTAGTTGTATTTCCCTTCACGGTTGAGCGGTTTCCTTCAGTCGGATCTTTGCTGCTGGGGAACCCCAGAGGTTCCCGTCGCTGACGAATTTGACTGGTTTAACGACGACTCCAAGCCTGGTCGGGGTCCGTGCTGGCTTTTCTTCGCTCCCCGATCCGGTACCGGCGGGCCACCGCTTGACCCCGGTCCTTACGGTTGTGCGTCAATTGGCCTCGCCTGCAGACGGTCACCACCGTCTGCCAACCTTGCTCTCAGGTGCCCGGGCCACGTACCCGGACACGGTCAGTCAGCTCCTCTACTACCACTTCCCTAAACTGATCTGATCTCTCCTTTCCCGCCTCCAGGCCTGTGAACTCCTCGATGGGCGGGGCCAACCGCCTGACCCCCACCCCACCTGGTGTGGACATCAGCCCCTGGAGGGAGGCAACAAGGATTTGTGTGTGACTGGTGTTCCTAACCGGTGTGTGGGGTGTGTTGGTGCAGTACCTGTGACTTCCTGGCTTGTCCAGGGCGCCACAGGCTCACATGACGTCAGAACCTGCAACAAAGGCTCCTGGCCGACCCTACGGTGCAGATGGGAAATCATCCTAAGTCCTCATTCATATGTCCAAAAAACAGACATGTTCACATTTGATCTGATTTGTACATCTCTATGAATGTGTACGTGATGTGAATGGACAGCACATGGAGGTTACCTTCGTGCTGTTCGATTTTTACCTAGCTGCCGTCCTTTATCATCTTGTGCCAGGCACTAAATCCTTTACTGGAATTGTGCTCTTATCTGTGCTGCAGATGTAGAAAACAAATAGTCGTGAACGATTAATCACTACTTGTATGAAAGTAATAGCACAAGAACTGTATGGGGGCTCAACCAGACTCTCCTCAATCTGAGTCCCTGCCCCTGGTGAGAAGCCCCCTGATTAAAGCAGGATCAGGTTTAGCAGAATTTATTAACTTTAAACTGATTTTTAATATTAAGAGACAGCAGAAGTAATCACAATGCATAAAATATTCCTTTCTGAAGGAAGTCAGGAGGGGGGATTTAGCAGGGGTTAATAATAGAGTAATTGTTTTGTTTTTTCTTTCTATTTCTCTCTATCTGTAGATCAATGTCCGAATTGTCTATATGTACATGAGAACTAGAAAATAAGTTTTATTAACTACAACATAGAAAACTGTATTCCACCTGTCTAGATTTTGGCGGTTGGTGACTGTTCACATTCAGTCATCGGGCCCTGTCCACAGGCTATTTACTTCATGCAGCATTTGCTTGGACCTGTCCCGCCCACAGCCATGACTCAGTCATGGGTACGGGATTGAAATAGACCAGGTGAGTGCTGCTAAGAGCAGTTCTACTATTCATATGTGAGGCCGTATGGCACATTTTTTAAAAATATTTTAGTGTAGGACTGCCCCAGATGAGATTTGCCGTGACGTGGCGAGGCAGCTCAAGAAATTGCAATTTTTTGCCAAAAATCTCAAAATTTTTATAATAAGTACAGTTTGGAATTTTTAGTGCTGAAATGCACATTTAGAGGCTTTTTGTTTTTTCAACATAGAAAACTTATCTGAAAAAAAACCTGATTTCAAGTAAAAATTGAGCACCATGTAAATGTAATTTTGTTGATGGATGAAAGTAGAAGTGTAGTCGATTACTTTTATATTAATGGCAGGGTTGTGGTCGGAGTCGGAGCTCATTTTGGTGGAGTCAGAGTCGGTATAAAATACTCCGACTCCTATAATATATAATAAATTGGGGGCAGGAGTGCAATGCAGAATGGAATGTGCCGAATATGTTTTCATAGGAATTCGGGAAAGTTATGAAATGTCCTATAAATGGCTGTTCTATTCCTGATCTAAGGCTACATTCACACACAGCGTTTTTGCTGCGTTTTTTTGAGGATACGTTTTTCATCTGCAAAATCAGATCAGCTTTTTAACAAACTGCATCACCTGAAAGGTTTTTGAGCTCATAAATAATGCTTTCAATAGCAAAAGCAGATTAGAAAACCACCACAAACTGACTGCTCATTCTTTGTGAGGATCCTCACAAAACGCTGTGTCTGAATGTCCTATCTTGAAACCCATTGCCTTTGCTGGGATGCCCGGAGTCACTGCATTTCACTGTAAAAAAACCAGATCCGCAAAAATGCTGTGACTGTATGTAGCCTGTGGATCTAGGCTTTGTCTGAGCTAAGTCTGTGCTGCACTTGAGCACCAGTGAAGCCCCTCCTCTACAGGCAAGGGTAAAAAGTAACCACACTCAGAGAGAAGGAAGGCCGCACTCATCCCAGAATTGCTGGAGTGAACAGGAGAACAAGATTAAGGGAATTACTTCTTAAAGCACAATTAAACTTTCAATAAACTGCATAAATCAATAGTCGAGTATACTGTATGTTCTCTCTCTATGCTTGATATTGTTTTTTTCTTTGAGCTCATGTACGTGTGTCGCCCAGGGTTATGGAGTATTCGGTTCCGGGCGGTTTGCAATTGGGGAATGTCACTTTGGTGGCCGTTGCCCGGTTCCGTGCTCTGGGTGCTTTTTGAAAAGGGGGATATATTTACATGGGATTTAGGTTAATGTTTATACGTGACGTCACTTGCGGTGTTGTTGCTACATATGTGGAGCCGCCGCTGCAGAATATCACTACTGGGGCTGGTGTTAATTTCAGTCTGGATGGTAGACCCTCCGCAAGCAGGGCCGGGCCCCAGAGGATGGGTGATATAACAGCCGGAGGAAGAATGTAGTCCACAGAGATTTAGTGCAACTGGTCTTTACTCACTGCTGGTTGGTAGTAGCTGGATACCCGAGGCCGGCTGTTTCACCTCCAGGTCCCCTACATCCCAGTGCCAGTTCAGTACTATGGTACCTTCTTCCCCTGCACCTGTTCTTTGGTTAATGGGTCCCCGTGGCATAGAGCAACTTGGGGTACCCGTCCGGTGGTTTGTCCACTTCTGTCCGCCTGACGGTAGCGTGAACCCTGTGAGGTTGGAGTCTCTGGTCCTGTCCCCGGTTCTCCCTTTGCTACTGAGTCTTCGGATTTTTAGGGGTCAGTGAGGTCCTTGATAGTCCCCTCGCTGTGCAGGTGTTAACAGGTCAGCGTGGAGCTCTTTCCTGTCCTAGGGTCCTGTACCCCGTCGGCGCGTAGTTCCGGTCCGACCCTAGCTTTGCACCATTGGTATGGGAGATTGTTTGGGTAAAAACTGGGATTACCTGGGTTTTTGATGTTACCAGCGCTGGTATTCCGGGGCCTAGGGGGGTAGGCCCTGCATCCTTGCGGGGATGCAGAACCTTGTAGCACCCTGATGGCTTCAGGGGCGCTACATACGTTTGGGAGGATAGCTTCTATACAATATACATACAATATACAGGGAAAATACAGCAACAGGATTGATGAGGACTTCTATGAGGACTTGTATAGGTATAGAAGCCAAAACATCAAGGTTTTTGCTCTGTTATCAGTTTCTTTGTTCCTGGAGTATGATACACAACAAGCTTGCTCCCTCCCTCCCCTCTTAATAGACTGAAGCAATCTGATGTGAAACATTTAGGCTATGTGCGCACAGTGCGTTTTTGCGCGTTTTTCGGGTGCGTTTTTGGCCTCAAAACTGCATGACTTTGCTTCCCCAGCAAAGTCTATGAGTTTTCATTTTTGCTGTCCGCACACAAAAGTTTTTTTAAGCTGCGTTTTTGAGCTTGGAAAAAAAAAATGGACATGTCAATTCTTTCCTGCGTTTTTCTGCGTTTTCTGCCCATGCAATGCATTGGAAAAACGCAGCAAAACGCAGAGATCAAAAACGCAGCCAAAAACGCACCAAATCGCGGTAAAAACGCATGCGTTTTTTCGACGCAGGTGCGTTTTTGTGCGCTTTTAGCGGCCAGAAACGCAGCGTCAAAAAAACGCAGCGTGCGCACATAGCCTTAGTGAGCTGTACCTAAGAAAAGCCTGAGATTGCAAATTCAAGGTAAAGCTATCTAATGACATATTTACAATTTTTATAACTTTATATTTGTCATCTGTACTATTAATTTATGCAAAGTTTTGTTTTATTTCTATAAAAATGTATTACAATAAATTTTTCACTTAAATATAAGCAATATATGTGGGAGTCGGAATCGGAGTCGGTGGAAGGGAAATTGAGGAGTCGGAGTCGCAGGTTTGGCTTACCGACTCCACAGCCCTGATTAATGGCCCATACTTCAGATAATCATCAATATCCGGTTGGGGGAGTGTGACCCCAGCCGCACTGCCCATCAGCTGCTCTCGGTGCTGATGGCGGCCATATGCGATCTGTTTTGGAGCAGATAGCGCAACTCCATCAATTTTATAATGTCTGCCGCTGGGTACTGCAGATCAACTCCCATGCATTCATATAACTGTGAATGTGCAGTACCCGGCCGCGGCCATTATACTGTTAATAGACTGATCACATCCTGTTGTTGCCATGCACAGCTCACCGGCGGGAGTGCCAGCTGTCGCACCCCACTAATCTGATATTGATGACCTACCCTGAGGACAGACCACCACAGTACTGACCTACCCCACTATGACTGATACAGATGCTTTAAGCTGTTCGAAAGACGAGGGCATGTGCCGAATGTGTTATACAGAGATTCCTCCAAATGTTGCTGTATAATCACTATCAATCTATAACAGTGATGTATAACCCCCATCATCTTAACCCTTGCGGTGCAGGGCACCATTGGTTTGCCATGGAAACAATAGGCTTACTAAAGACGCCCATCACCGCCATCCTTGTACTCCTGTGAAGCTTGTTCACAGGTTTGGGTTCTTAGGAGCTTGTCATATCTATCAATTATTACAATATATCACAGGTCTTCTCAAGGAAAAAAGAAAATTAAGTAAACCCCCCCCCCCCCAAAAAAAAATAAAATAAATTTAATTATTAAAATTTAAATAAATAAAAAATATATAAATAGCAAAAAGTGAGAAAATATAGTATTGGTATATAGAATTGGTATAAACCTTTCATAAATATACATAACTTATTGACTTTAAATTACGACTAACCTAAAATGCAATGTGTAACGAAAACGCCAATCTCACAATCACCAGGACACTACAGTTCAGTTATTACCATGTAAAGTACATGAAGTAAGGTGATTCCCTGCAGGGTATATAATAAAAAGTATCCGTTTTTTATTTCCGTATGTTTGAGTAATAAATTCCATTTGAGGACAAGAGTTTTTAAAATCATTACTACGGGGAGCGCGGCCACTACAGAATTGGTTTACTTCATTTTTAACATGTAAAGTACATGTCAGATTTGGTCAGGACTGGCAAAGCTGACTGTGGGGACAGGGTCACAACATGAATACTGTACGTGACCATAAAATGTATAATTTCTCTAAACCTTTTCATACGTTTTACAAATTCTCAACCATATGCTGCGGAGAAAATCCACTGTGGAAATTGACCGTCACCGTGGAATTAAAATCCATAGGCATATTACTTTACGCTACCGATTTCAATGCTGATTTCACAATTTTCGATCGTAAAGCTAAATGTGCAGCAAATCTTCAACGTTTCAGCAGCCGAATCATTTTAAGCAAGCCGGCATTTATGTTGATGGATTGTTGCTTGCTCCGTCCAATAAACGAAACCATTAAAGGGAATCTGCCACCAAATTTTTGCCACCTTATCTGAGAGCAGCATAACATAGGGGCAGTGATCCTGATTCCAGCGATGTGTCACTTACTGGGCTTCTTAGTGTGGTTTTGATAATCTGCTACTGGTTAATCAGTGATTTTGTCATTAAAGGACTACTTGGCGTGCTGCAGATAGTCCAGCATATTCATGAGCTCTGTATCAGGCCCCCTTCACACGTCTGTGTTTCTGGTATGTATGATGTCCGTTTTCACACGCACTGGAGACACTGACACATCTGTAGACCCATTAAAATCAATGTGTCTGCGCACATGTTCGAGTTTTCACAAAGACCATGTTCCCGCGTGGAGCGTACGCATGTCTGTGTGCTCCACACAGAGACATGTCCGTTTTTCTTCGGCAGCACGTGTGTCACAGACACAGCCCGCACACCGATTGATCCCTGTGACAGCAGTGTGACTTGTACCGGAGAAAACACGTCTTTGAAATTATTTTCTATACTTGCCTGTCTCCAGTGCTGCTGTCTTCGGTGCTGCTGTCGTTTGCTTCTGGGCCTGCTCATTATTCTCATGAATATTCACTGCACTGCAGACCTGGAAGCAGCAGAAGTGCCGGAGACAGCAGTGCCAGGGACAGGTGAGTATAGAAGTTCATGCTGTCTGTGTGCTATGCGGTTGTCACATGTATAGCACACTGACAGCACACACTGAACATACACTTACGGACGTGTGACAGAGGTCTATCTGCTAGATCTGAAACAGAGAAACGTTGATTTTATCAAAATGACCGCAAACAGCTCAGTAAGTGACACATCGCTGGAATCAGGGTCCCTTTCTCTACATTATGCTGCTCTCAAATGAGGGAGCAAAAACCTGGTGACACATTCCCTTTAAGCCTTTCAGTCACTTCAGATTCAGTCACTTAAAGGGGTTTTCTAGTTCCGAAAACCCCCATTTCATTGGCTGCAGTTTTTTTTTCAAAAATAATTTGAGCTTTATTCACCCTCCCTTGGTCTAGCGCTGAGTCTCCATCGCTACTGCCGGTGTCACCTCTGCAGCCAATCAGTGGCTCTACCGCTAGTAGATGGCAGCAAAAGCTGCGCTCACTGATTGGCTGCAGACGTGATGTCAGCCCTAACAGACAGGATAAAGCAGCTGAAATGCTGGACCCGGGTAGGGTGAGTAAAGCACAGTTTGTTTTGGTAAAACAAACTGCAGCAGGGAAAAAGGAAGTTTTCCTTTTAAATAAGATAAATAGATAAATAAATAGATAAATAAGTTTTCCCTTTAAATAAGAGACTTCACGGGAAGCGGCACAACGTGACCTTTTGATATATAGCATGGCTTCCTATAGGATTGCTAGTGGCCATACTGGTTATTGCTTTACTTCCCCCACAAAACAAAATATCTATAATATGTACGGTATTCTGTTTTTGTAGAGATTAGTAGAAAAATCTGTTTTCTATACATTGGACCTCGCCTGATGAATATCTATAAATCCACATCACCGCTGATTTAGTCGGCTCCTTTACCAATTCCCTATGTTCTAGTTCCAAAATATACAGTATATGCAAAGTCAGCGACATTCATTCCTTCAAGCCCTGAATGAACCATTATAAGACGATTTCACCTATACTTATCACAGAAGAGGCTTTATTCTGGAATCCTTCAGTCTTGGATCCAGCTGGACTGGAGAGAGCACGGATCCAGCTGGACTGGAGAGAGCACGGATCCAGCTGGACTGGAGAGAGCACGGATCCAGCTGGACTGGAGAGAGCACGGATCCAGCTGGACTGGAGAGAGCACGGATCCAGCTGGACTGGAGAGAGCACGGATCCAGTTACATCATTTTCTAAATGACGCAATGAATCTTCATTAGCTGTAAAGCGACGGCGGGGTTAATGAAGAAAGCCTTTTGATCACCGGTGCTGTTGTGTTGGCAGTGTTCAGCCATGTGTACTCTATGAGCACATTACATTGGGAACTGCTGACTCGGTGCCAGTCCTCCCCGGGTTTATCTGGCTTATTTGGGGCACTTTGGCTGCTCTTTGCAGCTTCTTCCAGATGGTGGATTTTTCTTCCCTCCAGTCCACCGAGCATTAGTGACCAAGAATGAAAGGTTGCAGACAAGTACGGATCTGGCTGCTGTTCACAAAGGGATTAATGTTCCACTTTGAAGTAGTAAAAAGAGTCATAATCTGTTGGAAATGAATAATTTGTGTGGCTTTTGCAAGGAAAGATAATAATGGCCTAATGTACTGTGCATAGGCGATAAAAGGATTATAGCACAGGCAGAATATCCAGGGAAAAAGAAGACTGTAGCATAAAAGGGTTGTTCTTATTATATATAGGACTTGGGAACTTATAGGGATAACTTTCCATCTACTGGGACCCCCACTGATCCCGTGCACTGTAGATGGATCATATGCGTTTGTGCTCCATTAATTCCTAATGGGACCCCCAGAGATTGTGTAGCACTCAGCTGGTTCTCAGACCTCCCATAATGGATGGAGCATCGGTGTGCAGGATCCGCCTCCACTCTCAAGCCCCTGCTCTTGGAATGATGGGACCCCCAGTGATTGGGGAGTTGTGTCCTATCCCACGGATAGGGGATACATACACATGAGATAGGAGATGGCAGTAGTTACTGATGGGATTCTATGATGATTGGAGGAGCTATAGACAGGGTAGAGCTAGTGGCAGAGGAAGGAGCTATAGACAAGGTAGTGGCAGAGGAAGGCGCTATAGACGGGGTAGTGGCAGAGGAAGGCGCTATAGACAAGGTAGAGGCAAAGGAAGGTGCTATAGACTGGGTAGAGGCAGAGGAAGACGCTATAGACTGGGTAGAGGCAGAGGAAGACGCTATAGACTGGGTAGAGGCAGAGGAAGGCGCTATAGACTGGGTAGAGGCAGAGGAAGGCGCTATAGACTGGGTAGAGGCAGAGAAAGGCGCTATAGACTGGGTAGAGGCAGAGGGAGGAGCTATAGATTGGGTAGGGGCAGAGGGAAGAGCTATAGACGGGGTAAGGGCAGAGGGAGGAGCTATAGACGGGGTAGGGGCAGATTGAGGAGCTATAGATGGGGTAGGGGCAGAGGGAGGAGCTATAGACGGGGTAGGGGCAGAGGGAGGAGCTATAGACGGGGTAGTGGCAGAGGAAGGCGCTATAGACGGGGTAGAGGCAGAGGAAGGTGCTATAGACTGGGTAGAGGCAGAGGAAGGCGCTATAGACTGGGTAGAGGCAGAGGAAGGCGCTATAGACGAGGTATAGGCAGAGGAAGGTGCTATAGACGGGGTAGAGGCAGAGGAAGGCGCTATAGACGGGGTTGAGGCAGAGGAAGGCGCTATAGACGAGGTAGAGGCAGAGGAAAGCGCTATAGACTGGGTAGAGGCAGAGCAAGGCGCTATAGACGGGGTAGAGGCAGAGGAAAGCGCTATAGACGGGGTAGAGGCAGAGGAAGGCGCTATAGACGGGGTAGAGGCAGAGCAAGGCGCTATAGACGGGGTAGAGGCAGAGCAAGGCGCTATAGACGGGGTAGAGGCAGAGCAAGGCGCTATAGACGGGGTAGAGGCAGAGCAAGGCGCTATAGACGGGGTAGAGGCAGAGCAAGGCGCTATAGACGGGGTAGAGGCAGAGCAAGGCGCTATAGACGGGGTAGTGGCAGAGGAAGGCGCTATAGATGGGGTAGTGGCAGAGGGAGGCGCTATAGACGGGGTAGTGGCAGAGGGAGGCGCTATAGACTGGGTAGTGGCAGAGGGAGGCGCTATAGACTGGGTAGGGGCAGAGGGAGGCGCTATAGACGGGGTAGGGGCAGAGGACGGCGCTATAGACGGGGTAGTGGCAGAGGACGGCGCTATAGACGGGGTAGTGGCAGAGGACGGCGCTATAGACGGGGTAGTGGCAGAGGGAGGCGCTATAGACTGAGTAGGGGCAGAGGGAGGCGCTATAGACTGGGTAGGGGCAGAGGGAGGCGCTATAGACGGGGTAGGGGCAGAGGGAGGCGCTATAGACGGGGTAGGGGCAGAGGAAGACGCTATAGACGGGGTAGAGGCAGAGGAAGGCGCTATAGACGGGGTAGGGGCAGAGGGAGGAGCTATAGACGGGGTAGGGGCAGAGGGAGGAGCTATAGATGGGGTAGGGGCAGAGGGAGGAGCTATAGACGGGGTAGGGGCAGAGGGAGGAGCTATAGACGGGGTAGGGGCAGAGGGAGGTGCTATAGATGGGGCAGAGGGAGGGGCTATAGACGGGGTAGGGGCAGAGGGAGGAGCTATAGACGGGGTAGGGGCAGAGGGAGGAGCTATAGACAGGGTAGGGGCAGAGGGAGGAGCTATAGACGAGGTAGAGGCAGAGGAAGGTGCTATAGACGGGGTAGAGGCAGAGGAAGGTGCTATAGACGGGGTAGAGGCAGAGGGAGGCGCTATAGACGGGGTAGGGGCAGAGGGAGGAGCTATAGACGGGGTAGGGGCAGAGGGAGGAGCTATAGATGGGGTAGGGGCAGAGGGAGGAGCTATAGACGGGGTAGGGGCAGAGGGAGGAGCTATAGACAGGGTAGGGGCAGAGGGAGGAGCTATAGACGGGGTAGGGGCAGAGGAAGGCGCTATAGACGGGGTAGGGGCAGAGGGAGGAGCTATAGACGGGGTAGTGGCAGAGGGAGGAGCTATAGACGGGGTAGGGGCAGAGGGAGGCGCTATAGACGGGGCAGAGGGAGGCGCTATAGACGGGGCAGAGGGAGGAGCTATAGACTGGGCAGAGGGAGGCGCTATCTTCACCAATCCTACAATGTGATCCGTGGTCCTCTGCGATGTCTCAGGGGAACCCGCAGCATTATCTTATGAGGGATATTTGCTTTATAACCTCTAGATGAGAGGGACTTTAGCGTGTGCCATGTAAGGATGATACATGCTGACACCTTCCTCTAGAACTACTGCACACCTGGAGATTTGGATTCTTTTTGTACCTAAATTCTTGTATTTTGGGCTACAAATGATCACTATTTTTGTATTCTGTAACCCTTGTTGCACTTTCTACTGCTGGCTACAAAGTGAGTTAACTGAGAATTCGTTAATGAGCTCATTCTTACGTTTCAATAGGAGAGTTTCTAAGTATCTGTTCTTTCAGATTATCATCTGATTTATGACCACAGAACACATGAAAGTTAAATGTGCAGGGACACAAAGAGCCTATAAAAGCCATAATGTGCCACATTTGTAATGAATCTGAATTGCAAAAAGGATTTTTAGCTTCAAATACATAAAGCAAAAATATAATAAATTGTCCCGAAAGCTGGACATCCCCTTTTTAAGATGCATTCCCTACCAGTACAACCTGCAGCTCGTGCAGCGACAGGTGGGGACAGGTATATAGCTGGTGTCTGTGTAGTTAGAGCGATTTTCTCTCTGATGTCATGCATTCAAAAAAGAAATAACCCATCCTTGTTTCTGAAGGTTTCATGTGTCTGTGAATTCATTTTTGGAGAATCAGAAGCCTGAAGTGGTGGAGCTGCACATCACCATGACCCCGGCCATGCTGGCCATCCAAGCATCCGTCCTGGACATAATGAACGCGTGTCTGAAGGAGCTGAAACGCTACAATCCTGCACTGGAGGTGGAAGATCTGTCCCTGGAGAATGCCATCGGCAGGGCCTTTGATAAGGTATATGATAATTCCTGCGCTAATATAATGACCAGAATATATTTATAGCCCGTGACTTCATTGGGAGTCCATGAGGGAATTGGGTCTATATGGTCAGATGATATATGATAAGGCCAGGAACATGCTTTATTGCTAACCGGGTCATCAGTAGATAGACCATTTTAGGGGAAATGATTTTTCATCTAATAAAAGAGATTTAAAAGTATATGGTCAGTAGATTCCATTTGTAGGTAAGCGTCTGATACACACATAGGTAACTTATGGCACGTGGTACCTTAAGCAGCTTGGGCAATGCCTAGATGCTGTACAAGTCTCAGTATAGGTCTTAAAAGGAATCTGTCAGGAGGTTTTTGCTATGTTATCTGAGGACCACATACTTTAGAGGCCTAGACACTGATTTGAGGGATGTGTTGCTTAGGCGCCGCTCACATCAGTGGTATTTTGCCAGAAAGCACGATCCGGCACGAATGTGTTTCAGTTCTATTCATTTACAATGAAAGCGCGGCAAGATGCAGTCACATGTGGTTGTTTGCGTCATACACAACCGCTTGTGACCACATCTTGCCGCGTTTCCATTGTAAATGAATGGAACTGAAACGCATTTGTGCCGGATCCGGCTTTCCGGCAACATACCGCTGATGTGAGCGGCGCCTTATTTGGCTGTGTGCTGTTGTTTCCACACGATAAAGCAATTTATCACCAGGCTATAATTACTGCCCTTAATAAAGTACTTATGAGCCTTTGTCTGACCACACTCCCTCCTCTGGTAAGCAGCTCACTGTCAATAGACAATGTACACAGAGAGCTGTGGTGTAGGTAGGGTTAGCTTTCTGAGCTCTGCTGCATCTGAGAACTCTGATTGTATCACTACTCTTACAGTCAGTAAACTAAGTGATACATCGCTGGAACCGGGGTCTCTTTTCCTACATTATGCTTCTTTCAGATGAGGCAGCAAAAACCTGGTGACAGATTCCCTATAAGTAGTCAGGTCATTGTGTACATTTTCAGATTTGCTCCGAAAAATGCAACGAGTTGCTGTTGTTGACACTTGTTAGATCAGTTATTACTAAATTTGGTGCGTATCAATTCATACAACCAAGTGCATCTGCCATGTCAGTAATCTGAGGCTGATGGAACCGAGCTGTGAGAACCGCCTCTTCTTTGATTAGCTGGCATGGAATGACGTCATCATTGTGGCGTCATCATTGTGGTGTGACGTCATCATTGTGGCGTTGCGTCATCATTGTGGCATGACGTCATAATTGTGGCGTCATTATTATGGCGGGACGTCATCATTGTGGTGGGACGTCATCATTGTGGGGTGACGCACATCTAAAGTCGCACCAGGCTGGTTAATCAGAAGAAGAGTCCTTGCGGGTAAGAGGAGGTTCTCGGGGCTCCCATCCAGTGGCCACAGAACACTGATGTGGTCAATGGACCGGGTCCTGTCAAATATTTCACACCACCACTAGTTATTGCACTTGAAAGCCATCTGACCGAAATCCCTTTTGACATTCGTGAGGTTTATTTGGAGTGACAATACGTGTGAATAGTGATTGATAATTTTTGCTCGAGCAGTCAGCTGTGTAATGACAATGGCCATCGTGTCCTTAGATGTGATAACCCTTCAGATACGTCATCTCTCGTGGGGAGAAAAGAAGCCCCTATACACAATGGATAAGTGTTTTCAGCCTACATTGCTATAATGTGTATGAGCTGACAACCCTAGCTCCAGTCTCGCGCTTCCTAATGAGTTTTTCACATTTTACTCCGGCGCACTCTTCTTCATGACCGGTGTACAAAACACCAGTCTCGATGAATCGGGGCCAAAAGTTGTGTAATAGAAGGACTAAACGGTATAAATCATTAATGTGTGTGGTTTTGTTCTCTCCTAGACTATACGTCATTACTTGGATCCCCTGTGGCATCAGCTTGGAGCCAAAACTAAATCTTTGGTTCAGGATTTAAAGATCCTCCGCACGTTGCTCCAGTACCTGTCCCAGTACGACTGCGTGACTTTTCTCAACCTGTTAGAGTCAATGCGAGCCAGTGAGAAAGCTTTTGGACAAAATTCAGGTGAATTCTTATATTAAACAGTTACAGTCATATGAAACAGTTTGGGCACCCCTATTAATGTTAACCTTTTTTCTTTATAACAAATTGGGTTTTTGCAACAGCTATTTCAGTTTCATATATCTAATAACTGATGGACTGAGTAATATTTCTGGAGTGAAATGAGGTTTATTGTACTAACAGAAAATGTGCAATCCGCATTTAAACAAAATTTGACCGGTGCAAAAGTATGGGCACCCTTATCAATTTCTTGATTTGAACACTCCTAACTACTTTTTACTGACTTACTAAAGCACTAAATTGGTTTTGTAACCTCATTGAGCTTTGAACTTCATAGGCAGGTGTATCCAATCATGAGAAAAGGTATTTAAGGTGGCCACTTGCAAGTTGTTCTACTATTTGAATCTCCTATGAAGAGTGGCATCATGGGCTCCTCAAAACAACTCTCAAATGATCTGAAAACAAAGATTATTCAACATAGTTGTTCAGGGGAAGGATACAAAAAGTTGTCTCAGAGATTTAAACTGTCAGTTTTCACTGTGAGGAACATAGTAAGGAAATGGAAGAACACAGGTACAGTTCTTGTTAAGCCCAGAAGTGGCAGCCAAGAAAAATATCAGAAAGGCAGAGAAGAAGAATGGTGAGAACAGTCAAGGACAATCCACAGACCACCTCCAAAGACCTGCAGCATCATCTTGCTACAAATGGTGTCAATGTTTCACAAGGAGAAGCTGTATGGGAGAATGATGCAAAAGAAGCCGTTTCTGCAAGCACGCCACAAACTGAGTTGCCTGAGGCATACAAAAGCACATTTGGACAAGCCAGTTACATTTTGGAAGAAGGTCCTGTGGACTGATGAAACAAAGATTGAGTTGTTTGGTCATACAAAAAGGCGTTATGCATGGAGGCAAAAAAACACGGCATTCCAAGAAAAGCACTTGCTACCCACAGTAAAATTTGGTGGAGGTTCCATCATGCTTTGGGGCTGTGTGGCCAATGCCGGCACCGGGAATCTTGTTAAAGTTGAGGGTCGCATGGATTCAACTCCGTATCAGCAGATTCTTGACAATAATGTGCAAGAATCAGTGACGAAGTTGAAGTTACGCAGGGGATGGATATTTCAGCAAGACAATTATCCAAAACACCGCTCCAAATCTACTCAGGTATTCATGCAGAGGAACAATTACAATGTTCTGGAATGGCCATCCCAGTCCCCAGACCTGAATATCATTGAAAATCTGTGGGATGATTTGAAGCGTCCTGTGCATGCTCGGCGACCATCAAACTTAACTGAACTGGAATTGTTTTGTAAACAGGAATGGTCAAATATACCTTCATCCAGGACCAGGAACTTATTAAAAGCTACAGGAAGCGACTAGAGGCTGTGATTTTTGCAAAAGGAGGATCTACAAAATATTAATGTCACTTTTATGTTGAGGTGCCCATACTTTTGGACAGGTCAAATTTTGTTTAAATGCGGATTACACATTTTCTGTCAGTACAATAAACCTCATTTCAATCCAGAAATATTACTCAGTCCATCAGTTATTAGATATATGAAACTGAAATAGCTGTTGCAAAAACCCAAATTGTTATAAAGAAAAAAGGTTAACAATAATAGGGGTGCCCAGACTTTTTCATATGACTGTAGTTTGTATTATTGTTTCAGGAAATCAAATGTGTAGTATTATTTTTGCATCAATTTATCATGATTTCCAAGATCTCTGCTCACTGTCCTTGTACAGGATTATTTGCTTTTTGCTTCTGGGGGGTATCAGTGCCGTCACAGTTATTTGATGGTCATATAGGCAAATAATACTGAATTGCATGTGATAGCTGCAACACATCAGGAACTTTAAAGAGGTGGTCCACTACACAGCATAGTGGCCACATCGATATAAAGTTTTTCTGAAATACCTTGTGTAGTCTATTGTGCCTCTGAGTGGCGCTATTGTGGACCACTCATCCCCATCACATGACCCCCGAGCTCCATGACCTGAGATCCAGTGATGTCACATCAACTTCCAGTTGACCCGACATCACCGAAGCGGCCCCAGTCTCCCTGAGTGGCTGGGCTCTGGGCGGCGTTTCACCGCTTGTTACAGCGCAGCATCTCTCTGCTCCCTCCTTCGCTGCAGAGCACCACCGGCAGGAGTGATGCTGGGCTGTGATGAGCGGTGAAATTCCGTCCACAGCCCAGTCATTCAAAAAGACTGGAGCCGGCCGCGGTGATGTCAGGTCCATTGAAATTTGATGGGACATCACCGGATTTCAGAGGTCACGGAGCCCGAGGGTCACGTGATGGGGATGAGTGGACCGCAATAGCGCCGCTCAGAGGCAGAATGTAGTACACAAGGTATTTGAGAAAAGCCTTCTTTCTGAGCTTTACATCGATGTGGCCACTAATGCTGAGTAGTGGACCACCTCTTTAATGTAGCTGCAGACACAAATTAAGAAAATATGTCATCATAATCTGCTACAGTTGGGCAATGTAGGGACGCCGCGTCCAACAGACAAGTTATTTATTTTCGGGAAGAATAACAGAGGAGCAGCATGACCCCATGGTAGATGAAAAGAGGAATTATTTCATTACCAGAATAGACCTGTCATTAAAGACGGCCGCTCCTCTTTAACCCCTTCAGCCCCCGGGCACTTTCCGTTTTTGCGTTTTTTTTGTTTTATGCTCCCCTTCTTCCGAGAGCCGTAACTTTTTTATTTTTCCGTCAATCTTGCCATATGAGGGCTTGTTTTTGCGGGACGAGTTGTACTTTTTTTTTTTTTTAAATCAGATATTTTTTTATTAAATCATTAGGGATCAATACAGAGAGTATTTCACTTTTCATAAAACTGATAGCAATAAACAGATAAACACATGTGATTTAGAAATCAGGTTCTTTCTCTGCATATATGTAAATATAATAGAGTTCTCAAATCATAATTATATTATATAGCTTGAGCCTACAAACCTCGTGGCTCTACAAATAAACAAAACTTAAATTATGCAATAATGCCTCAGACTAACAGGAACACCTCCTCCATCAGCCGTGTCGCTCCACATCATATTGCTATACTCTCCCGCCCCTCCCTCTCCGTGCAGTCACCCATGAAACCGTTCCAGTCCTCTCTCACCTCTTCATTCAAAGTCCACTTCGTCACAGAAAAAACTAGTTTTAATTCCCTTCCTCACACATGCCATCACTGCAGGCACAACAGTAACCGGTCCAGCATTGCATCCCGAACCAGTGCACTAGAGGGTAGGTCTGGCAACTCCATCCATGGCCGCCAAATGCTGTCAAACTTTTTCAATGTTTTTCTTTTTAAATAAACTCCCCTTTCCAATCTTATGACGTTATTTATTTTGTTTTTGAGCTCTGGTAATGTTGGTGGTAGAGGGTCTAACCAGTGATATGCAAGTAGCTTTCTTGCTTGGTACAAGATACGTGCTATTCCCAGGGCTGTTGGAGAATCCGGATCCACTTCTCCTTCCCACAGACTCAACAGGCACAGGCGGGGCGACGGTTGTATTGTGATATGATATATTTGATCTATAAGTCCCAGGGTTTGGTTCCAGAAATCACCAATGTGTCCACACTCCCACATAACATGCATCAAATTGGCATCATCCTGTCCACACCTAACACACTGTGTGTTTGGTCTGAGTCCCATCTTAAATAGTAGACTGGGAGTTTTATATACCCTGTGGATGAGATATATTTGAGACAGCTTTTGGCACTCCGATACCGCCAGTTTAGGAACTTGTTCCAATATATCAGACCACTGGCCTTCCGTCAGGGGACTGACGTCTCGTTCCCATTTGCTTTTAACAATCAATGGATGTGTTTCCAGATGGGCAGGTAGTAATTTTTTATATAATTCCGAAATAAGACCCTTAGAGGACTCAGATGTAAGCAGCCTATGTAATGTTTGATTATGTGTCACTGTTACCGGGTTTGTCCTCCCCTGTCTTTCCAGTGCGCGTGTCAGCTGCAAATACTGATAAAAGAAGACATGCGGAAGGTGAAACTCTGTTCTCAGTTGTTCAAAGCTTTTAAAAGTATTATTTTGTAGTACTTGTGACACTAAATGGATCCCTTTATCCTCCCATCCTCTGAACCCTACTAATTTTTTAATTTCTGGCAAGTCGGGGTTCTGCCACAGTGGCCAGAGCTCTGTAGGTCCGCTTATCCCCAAAAGAGACTTAACCCTGTCCCACACCCGGAATATCATAGCCAGTGTGGGATATCGTGCCCCATTTATCTGTCTTTGTCCCACATCCAACCGGCAACCTGGGTACTTCCATACTGATCCCTCTCTCACTATATCACCACTGGTATCATACCCTCCTTCTTTGCCCCAACCCCTCAGATGTTGCATCTGGGAGGCTATATAGTATATATATGGGTTTGGTACCGCCAGTCCTCCCTCCTCCTTTCCCCGCTGTAGCACTTCCAGTCGAATCCTAGCTTGCTTTTTCTTCCAAATAAGTTCCCGGAATATTGTATTAATTTTTACAAAAAATTCCCTACATATCCACACTGGAGAATTATGTATAAGGTATAGTAATTGTGGCATCATTACCATTTTAATTAAATTGGATCTGCCGATATTTGATAGCGGCAAACGGCACCAGGTATGCACTTTTGCTCTGAATCGCTGTAACAGGGGTTCCAGATTTAGGGCTTAGAAATCCTTCGGGATTGGGCTGACAATTACTCCCAGATATTTAAACTCCCGGACCACAGGAACTGGAATCTGTAAGTCCGAAAAGTCCCCCGGAAGGGGGTCCAACGGCATTAAAGCCGACTTGGACCAGTTGATTCGTAGACCAGACCTCTGTCCAAATTCCCGAATGATATTCATTGCCGGCAAAATCGAGGAACGTACCCTGTCTAAATATAAGAGTAGATCGTCTGCGTATAATGATATCTTTTGTTCCACTGCTCCACACCGAAATCCCTCTACCTCCCTGGATTTCCGTATTGCCACTGCCAACGGCTCCACTGCAGTCGCGAATAGCAAGGGTGAAAGCGGGCACCCCTGTCTAGTACCTCTTCCAAGAGGAAAAGACTCGGAGACCCTGCCATTAACCCTAACCTTCGCCACCGGTGAGTCATATAGCAGTTTTACCCAATTTATGAATCTATGTCCAAAGCCCATTTTTCGAAGTACAGCCCACATATATTCCCATTCAAGGCTATCGAACGCCTTAGCGGCGTCTAAAGACAAAATTGCCTTTTCCACCGGTACCTCAGAACTATGTTGAATTCCCAAATATACTTTCCTGAGATTCATAGATGTGGCTCTGCATGGAATGAATCCTGTCTGATCACTCTGCACTATAGATGAGATGACTCGGGACATCCTATTGGCGAGCACCTTGGCCAGCAATTTAATGTCTGTCTGTAGGAGAGAAATTGGACGATACGAATCCGGGATCTCTGGATCTTTTCCGGGTTTTAATATTAAGACTATTAAGGCTTCCCTCATAGAGGGCGAGAGGACCCTCTGCCTTTCAGATTCTTCAAACACCTTAAGTAGTTTGGGTAGCAGTAAGGGTGCATATGTTTTATAAAACTCTCCAGGCAGGCCATCCGTTCCCGGAGCTTTTTCATTTTGTGTCTGGCCAAGCGCTTCCTCCAGCTCTTCCAATGAGATGTCCCGGTCCAGCAATTCCCTGTTTACATCACTCAGTGTAGGAAGAGAGAGAGCATCCAAATACTGCTCAATCTCAGTCTCCGTGAGGTCACAGTCTGATGTGTATAGCCGCATATAATACCTCTTTATTTCTCTTATTATATCCTCGCTTTCTGTTACAAAGTCACCTGATTCCGTCTTTAACCTATTTATATAAGAAGAGCCTTCCTGTGCTCTAATGACTGTGGCCAGTAGGTGCCCCACGCCCTCCCCCCGCCATAAAATAATTTTGTTTAAGGAAATAGCGTTTATTTTCTGCCACCGACATGAGATTTTCTTTGAGTGACATCTGTGCCTTCTCTAGAGTGTTTTTAGTTTCTACTGTCGGGTTGAGCACCACCGCAGCCTCCGCATCAGATACCTTCTGAATCAGACTCTGGGTGTAACATTTGGTTTGATTTTTGCGTATGCATATTTCTCTAATATATATGCCCCTTACCACAGCTTTCATAGAGTCCCAAACTATGTGTGGCGGTGCAGAGCACTCATTAAGATGAAAGTATTCCAGAATGTTATCATATAAAGATCTCCCAATAAGCTGGATCCAGAAGGGATTAAGTTTCCAGATAGGCCTGGGCAGAGCGAGGGGGTTTCCCCATGCAAGCGTAACATGTAATGGTGAGTGATCAGATACACTTCTAGGTAGGTAGGCCACCTTTTGTGTATATGAGGCCATAAGTGCGTTTCCAATAGCCAGGTCTATCCGTGACATGGTGTGGTGGGAGCTAGAGTAACAGGAGAATTGTTTGGTTGTGGGGTGTTGGGCACGCCAAAGATCTACAAAACCCAGCTCTGTTTGCATTCTAGCGAATGAAGTCGGGGCGGCGTTCTCCGATATGTTTCCCGAGAGTAATTTATCTAGATAGGGATGTAAGTAAATATTAAAATCCCCTATCAAAAGCGTCGGCACAGATGGAAGGGAATCTAAAATAGACAATATCCTTTTTACCGGTTCGACTGAATATGGTGGAGGGATATATATCGCAACCAGAATAAATTGTATACCATACAGCGTGCAAAGCAAACATACAAATCTGCCCCCCGGGTCAATCACTGATTTGGTACATGAGAACGGGATGGATTTGTGCACCACCACACTCACACCCCGTGCATGGGTCGAGTATGTGGAATGATATTCATGCGCGATCCATCCCTTCCTCAGACAATGAACATTATCCCTGACCATGTGGGTCTCGGAGAGACATAAAATAGCCGGTAAAAGTTTCTGTAGGTGAGTAAATATAGCACATCTTTTGTTCGCATCTCCGAGCCCTCTAACATTCCACGCTACAATATTTAAAGATGTCGCCATAAGCGTAGACTAAGATATGATCCGGACGGATACTTCATACCTGGAGGAGAGAGGCGTTCTCCACCGATTCTCAAAAACATTAGGTTGAGCGACACGACTGAGGCACACCACACTTCCCAAACAGATTGCATCATACAACAATAAACAAGAAAAACAAGGAGAGATAGGGCTCCGCAAACCAGTGCGCAGTGCCCCTGCCCTCAAAATCAAGTGTATCTTACACATTTCTCCCAAATAGAGAGAATCAGGGCTAAAAATACGCCCCAAGTCCATGCAGGGAGGGGGGTCCACAACTCGCTAGTGCAGCGTGTGTCCACAATGAACCGGCCGTCTCCCAACCTGGATCCTAGATGAATTTAACTGTAATGAGCTCACCATTATAGTGTCCCAAACAAAAACAACGCCTGGCGGCAGAAAGGGAAATCTCAGGTATTCTTCCTCCTCAGGGATCTCTCATTGATATCCAGCCAAGACAATGCCGCCCCAGCCGTATCAAAAAAATGAGTCTCTCCGTTCGCAGCAATCCGCAGCTTAGCAGGGTACATCATGGAGTATGGCACTTGTAGGTTGCGCAATCGTTTTTTGATCTCAATAAATTGCGCTCTTTTACGTTGCACTTCCATGGAGAAATCAGGAAATATTGATATCTTCCTCCCATCAATTGCAAGTTCTTTGATATCTCTGGCTCTGCGCAGGATAGTGTCCCTATCTTTATAGTGCAGTAGTTTAATCAGAATAGGACGTGGGGGTGCTCCCGGCTGTGGGGCACGCGCAGGGACCCTGTGCGCTCTTTCAATGGTGAAAAAAGAGGATAGTATGTCTTTTCCCATGGTGTCTTTAAGCCATTTTTCAAAGAAATTCAGTGGGTCATTGCCCTCCATCCTCTCTGGGACCCCCACCAGTCTCAAATTACTTCTGCGGGAGCGGTTCTCTAAATCATTCACCTTGTTTAGCAGTGTGGAGATATTTTGCGTGGCCTCTCCCAGCTCTCGTGACATTGGTGGTAATTTATCCTCTGTTGTACTCACTCTTTCCTCCAGCTCCCCCATTCTGACAGTCATCCCTTGCAGCTCACGTTTAATACAGGCCATATCTGAGGTGACAGTTCCCATCTGGCTGCTTAGAGTGGCCAATGTGGTATTGCAAGAGTTAATTGCTGCCAGAATGTTTCTCAGTATGGCCTCAGTGAAAACAGGTGTTGTTTGCTCCACATCTCCCCCTCCTCCCTCTGCCAGCGCAGGCCTCTGTGTCTGCATATCTTGTGCTGCTGAACATGCAGGGCCCAGGGTACTCACAGTCTCACCGTCGGGTATGTTTTCTCCCTGCTCCAGGGCCCGTTCAGCGCTGCCATCGGGTGCCTCGTTGTAGGTAGGCTCTGTGCCAGGGGCCACTCTGGCAAACCGCTCCAACCTGCTTGCTACTCCCACTGCTCCAGCTCGGGATGGTGTGGATGCCGGCGGCGCCATATTGGGTTCTTCAGAGGAGCGCTCCTGCGCGTCTCTGTCTTTTTTATTGCTGCTGCGGGTCGGCATATCCTGTCTGCGTTCGCTTCCCTGGGTGTTATAAGTAGTGTTGCAGCCCTCCAGGGTCGGTAGTGCCTGTCAGCAAGGCCGGTGTGCAGGATATTTCAGGATCCAGGCAGGAGCTCACCCACGCTGCTTCCTCTCTACATGAGGTCCAGGCCACGCCCCCACGAGTTGTACTTTTAAATGAAACCATTTACCATATAGTGTACTGGAAAACAGCAAAAAAATTCCAAGTGTGGAAAAATTACAAAAAAAGTGTGATCGCACAATAGTTTTTGGGATGTTTTATTCACTGTGTTCACTATATGGTAAAACTGATGTGTGGGTGTGATGCCTGAGGTCGGTGCGAGTTTGTAGACACCAAACATGTATAGGTTTACTTGTATTTAAGGGGTTAAAAAAAAATCACAAGCTTGTCCAATAAAAGTGGTGTACGTTTTGCACCATTTTCCGATACCCGTAGCGTTCTCATTTTTTGGGATCTATGGCTTAGTTTTTGCGTCTCAAGCTGACATTTTTAATGGTACCATTTTTGCGCAGATGCTACGTTTTGATCGCCTGTTATTGCATTTTGCGTAAAACTTGCAGTGACCAAAAAAAATGTAATTTTGGCATTTGGAATTTATTTGCCGCTACGTCGTTTACCCATCAGATTAATTGATTTTATATTTTGATCGGGCATTTCTGAACGTGGCGATACCAAATATGTGTATATTTTTTATTTTTTTAACCCTTTAATTTTCAATATGAGAGAAGGATAAATCCTTTCATATCAATTGCTGGCAAGAGCTTCTGCCATTTATCCGATGCTGAGCGCCTATATGGAATAGCAGCCTATTTATTGAATCAACTGGGTGAGCTGGCATTTTTTCTTCTTTTTTCATTATTTAATCTTCAGTGGGGTTAAAGGGGGGTAATTTGAACTTTTAGGTTTTCTTTATTTTTTAAACTTTTTTTTTAATTTTTTTTTTATTATTTTTTTTATTTTACTAGTCCCCATAGGGGGCTATAGCGATCAGCAATCCGATCGCTCTTCCCTATCTGCTGATCACAGCTACACAGCTGTTAACAGCAGATATGCGCACTTCCTGATTTATTCGGCTCCGGGGCGAGTGAAGCCGAAAGTTACTCATGATAGCTACAGGCGTCATCACATGACCCTGTGTTACCATGGCAACCACCGAAAGTCACGTGATCACACACGTGACTTCCGGTGGGGGCGGCAGTAAGTGAAAATGGCCGCGCGCATATACATCTTGCTGCCAGACTTTAGCAGCGAGATGTAAGGGGTTAAATGACGCAGGTGGAAGCGATTCCACTCGTAACATGCAGGCGCACATGTCAGCTGTTGAAAACAGCTGATATGTGCGCGGATCTCCGCGACCTGCCCACGGCAGGGGGCGGGGATTAACCTCACACGATCCATGATGGAAAGATCCGTCATGGGTCGTGAAGGGGTTAAATTAGCTACAGTTACAATAGATATTAAGTTTAAAGAAATCCCATATATTAGATAAATATCAGTTATGAGGGACCACACTCCAAATGCTGAATAGAAATAAACAAATCCTGAGACAAGAGCCTGGTGAAAAAAGGGGTGAGGAAAAAAATAAAAGGGAAGCATTTATATTAAAAGGGTAGGTACAATTTCTAGATCTGGTGTCATGAATATCAGTAACCTAGTTTAGCTTTTATATTCTGGGGTTATTATTTCTAAATAATTATACCTCACTGTGTAACACACAAGCTTCTGTTACTTAGAGTGTGTGTGTGTGTGTATATATAATATATATATATTTATTGCACATATTTGTAGTAAGTGTGTGTGCGTGTATATGTATGTATACGTGTGTGTATGTATATACTGTATGTGTGTATATAATTTTTATATAATACAGTACAGACCAAACGTTTGGACACACCTTCTCATTCAAAGAGTTTTCTTTATTTTCAGGACTCTGAAAATTGTAGATTCACATTGAAGACCTCAAAACTATGAATTAAAACATGTGGAATGAAATAAAAAAAAAAAAGTGTGAAACAACTGAAAATATGTCTTATATTCTAGGTTCTTCAAAGTAGCCACCTTTTGCTTTCATTACTGCTTTGCACACTCTTAGCATTCTCTTGATGAGCTTCAAGAGGTAGTCACTGGAAATGGTCTTCCAACAGTCTTGAAGGAGTTCCCAGAGATTGTTAGCACTTGTTGGCCCTTTTGCCTTCACTCTGCGGTCCAGCTCACCCCAAACCATCTCGATTGGGTTCAGGTCTGGTGACTGTGGAAACTAGATTATCTAGCGTAGCACCCCATCACTCTCCTTCTTAGTCAAATAGCCCTTACACAGCCTGGAGGTGTGTTTGGGGTCATTGTCCTGTTGAAAAATAAATGATGGTCCAACTAAACGCAAACCGGATGGAATAGCACGCCGCTGCAAGATGCTGTGGTAGCCATGCTGGTTCTGTATGCCTTCAATTTTGAATAAATCCCCAACAGTGTCACCAGCAAAGCACCCCCACACCATCACACCTCCTCCTCCATGCTTCACGGTGGGAACCAGCCATGTAGAGTCCATCCGTTCACCTTTTCTACAAAGACACGGTGGTTAGATCCAAAGATCTCAAATTTGGACTCATCAGACCAAAGCACAGATATCCACTGGTCTAATGTCCATTCCTTGTGTTCTTTAGCCCAAACAAGTCTCTTCTGCTTGTTGCCTGTCCTTAGCAGTGGCTTCCTAGCAGCTATTTTACCATGAAGGCCTGCTGCACAGTCTCCTCTTAATAGTTGTTCTAGAGATGAGAAGGTGTGTCCAAACTTTTGGTCTGTACTGTATATAATAATATATTTATACGCTCCTCGAAAAAGCCATTGCGAAACATGTGTCGGAGTGTGAGGGTCACGGCAGGTCACTATCTTCCAGGTGATGTAATCTATTCTGATATTATTCTATTCCCTGTTTGTCTATTCCTTACTTAAATGACATGTGCATTTTTTCTGCATTCTGTTTGCGCTTCCTATGTATTTTATATATTGTGCTTAGCACACGTGTGTCTTGTGCATTTTTTTGCTGTGTGAGGAACCCCATATCCATATACCCTTTTACTTATTCATTTATATGGGAATTATTTATGGATGGGGTGCCCATAAGTGAAAATTAATTCTCTTTAATCTACATGGGTATTAGCGCAAACGGGACCATAGAACTGCACTTGTGTATTGATGAACGGATATTTGGCACAGGTTTAAAATGTACATTTACCTGGATTTTGGTGTGAATGTCCCAGTTGCAATTTTGGGATTATTATAGGGACTCAGTTGATCTCCTGCTTGTGTCTCTCTATTTATTCGGTACCTTTATGCTAAAATTTTAATTGTTTTATGAATATTAATAAAGATTGCAATAAAAAACAATGTCCAAAAGTTGTATTCATATAATATATGTGTGTGTGTATATGTATATATTATGTATATGTGAGTGTGTATATATATACGATTACTATTACCTGCTTAGAACTGGTTGCTGTCATATTCTTTGCTTGTGTTGTTTTGGGTTTATCCTTTTATGAGGTTTTTATATACTAGGTTTGTTTTGATTTTAACATTTTTCAATAAATTAGCTTTTACTTCGTATAGGGACGAAGTATGTTTGGGATTTTTTTTTTCTTTGCTTCTTTTTCACATGGGTCTAGACCCTGGATTTTTTGGTTTCTAAAGTTTTTAGAAAAGAGATGTCATGGATGAAATAATGTATTCTTTGCATTATTGGCTGAATCTAAAGACCTGAAGAATGATGCAGAACAAATAAAATACTTACGTTATTAGTAAGCTTTTTCATTAAAGGGACTTGATAGAAATGAATTGGAGGTGTGTAGAAATTTATATGTCTATGTTGCCCTTTAAGGCTATGTGCCCACGGGGAGAGTGTCCTGCGGTTATATCCGCAGGAGATTCCACAGGAGCTCGCAGAAAACCGCAGCACAACTTTGTCTGTTTACATGCTGCGGAATGTCCTGCGGATATGCTGCGGTCATTCTGCATTGAGGATATAGTACCATGGCTTGGGCACTGCATCCTCAATGCAGAACAAGTGCTGAGTGATCGGGGAGTTCATACTTACCTCCATCATGCAGCACTTCCCTCTCTGGCCGTGTCTGTCAGCGTCTGCACATTGCCGGAGAAGGTGGGCGAGTCTGAACTAGCTCCGGCTGTCACATGACCGGAGCTCGTGCAGGCCCCGCCCACCTCCTACTCCTGGCTTTACTGCGCTCCTCTGCACCGGAGGAAGTGACTCCGGTGTCTTTTATCAAGGCAGGTAGGTATAGGATCTTGCGGAAAAAGCCGCAGGAATAATTGACATGCTGCAGATTTTTCTGCAGGGAAATTCGCATTATTTCCGCTGCGGAAAAAAACGCAGCATGGGCACAGCACTCCCCGAATGCCATAGAAATGGCTGGGGACTCTGTACTGCGGAGTTTTGAAAAATCTGCGGAATTTCCGAGAAAAAATTGCGGCGAATTTTCCGCAGCGTGGGCACATAGCCTAAAAGGTAAACAAGTTGATCTTTTCGTGACTCTAAAGCGGCGATTTTCTAGCAGCAAGAAAGCGTCTTGACATTCAGTGCATATATAAATATATTGGAGGGATATCTGCTCACTCGGCAGCATTTGAGGTAGGCACGGGAGGCGATTTAAACAAAACATACAGGCTGCTTTTTTTTGGAACTCCAAAAAGCAAACCACAGAAGGAAAAAATGTCCTTTCCTTGCAGTAAAACAGGATACACAGTCCCAACAATGGCACTTTAGTAGTAGACCAGCATACATGTCCAAGTGTGAAGACCTCACACAGGAGGACTTCTTACCTCCACACACTGACAGCTAATGATGTTCACCATACCACACCCCAGGGTGGAGATACTTGAGCAGCCAATCCCACCCATCTCTCGGACTGGTCGTAAACCTCCTCTTGCCATGTCCTATTAACACTTTCTGTACTATATGAACTGGAACTTGCTTCCATGCTTGGATGACGGAGGATAACCACCTCTGTGACACATATCTCCCCTCCAAGACGTGCCCAACGACCATCTCACTAATGTGTGTGTGTGTGTGTGTGTGTGTGTGTGTGTGTGTGTGTGTGTATATATATATATATATATATATATATATATATATATAATCTCAATCTATCTATATATATAGAGAGAGAGATATAATATATATATATATGATAGATAGATAGATATCTCTATATATAAATTTATATATAATCTGTAAGCCAGCGACATGCCTGTGAACCAGAGAAGTGTCGTTATGCAAGAAGTGCAGTGTGAGGTTGAGAAGCTATAGGCGCCACAATGCAATTCCAGAGAAAAAAAATATATATATTTTTGTATATATTTATCTGAATCTCTGGCAGTGCATTGGGGAGGAGCTGTAAGTGCATCGTCACACCCAAATACACTTCCAAAGATATACAGTATATACAGAACTATAAAACGTAATTTCCCGCTGCTGGAGCATCGCTGTGGGGTCACAAAGAGATCAATTTGTCTTATCTTTAAAAGCCTAGACGTTCGTGAGATTGCCTTTTAAAGAATATTTGTGAATATAAAACAGAATTAGGTGCTTTTAAGAGCATTAAATAATGCTATTAAAATATATTTTCTTTTGTTGCTCCCCTGTAAGGCTGGCTGTTTCTTGACTCAAATACGTCCATGTTTGTTCATGCCCGAGGCCGGGTATACCGTGTTCCTGACTCAAAATCTACCAAAAAATGTAAAACAATGACAATGACTCACCGCCGGTCCTGTCAGCTCCACACAGCAACTTAGGTGAGTAGCGCGATCAGTTGAGCTGTCACTGAGGTTACCCGCGGCCACCGCTGCATCCACTGGATCCAGGTAACCTCAGTGACAGCTCAGCCGATCACGCGGCTCTCTTCATTTGCATTCGTGGAGGTGACAGCAGCGGCGGTTTCTTCTGCTGCTCCGGTCACCTCCATGCAGCAGAGCTGGAAGCGACGCTGGACCATCCTGGATTCCGCCGGACATGGAGGGCTTTTTCGGGCTAATTAAATTGGTGAACCAGGGTATATGTTTGTATTTTTTATTTCTAATAAAGGATTTTTTCGTGTGTGTGTGTGTTTATTTACTGTAATTTACAGATTAATCATGGAAGGTATCTCGGGGAGACGCCTGACATTGATTAATCTAGGACTTATTGGCAGCTATGGGCTGCCAATAACTCCTTATTACCCCGATTTGCCATTGCACCAGGGCAAATCGGGAAGAGCCGGGTACAGTCCCAGAACTGTCGCATCTAATGTATGCGGCCATTCTGGGCGGCTGCTGACTGATATTGTTAGGCTGGGGGGCTCCCCATAACGTGGAGCTCCCCATCCTGAGAATACCAGCCTTCAGCCGTATGGCTTTATCTGGCTGGTATTAAATTTGGGGGGAACCGCACGCCGTTTTTTTTAATTAATTAATTATTTATTTATTTACTTCTATACTCCATAGTGACACGCCCACCGGCTGCTGTGATTGGGTGCAGTGAGACACCGGTCACTCAGCGTGGGGGCGTGTCTCACTGCAACCAATCATAGGCGCCGGTGGGCGGGGAAAGCAGGGAATACGAGATTGTTTAATGAGCGGCCGGCTTTTTCAAATTAGAAAAAGCCGCCGGAGCAGTGTGAACGTCGTGCAGCGCCGGTGATCGGAGATCGGTGAGTATGAGAGAGGGGGGGACACTTCAGTCACTCGGGGGATTAGCGGTCACCGGTGAATCCTTCACAGGTGACCGCTAATCAGTACACGGCACACAGACAGAGCCGCGGCATGACAATGAAGTCGGGTGAAGTTCACCCGAGTTCCTTCTCATCCCGCTACTCTGTCTTCCGACATATAGTAACGACATTTTGCATCACACACGGACATTTCTCTCGGACAACATAACCACACATCCGTGCAAGGAACGTTTTATTTGGACTCCCATAGGCTAACATTATGTCCGTGTGCGCATGCTCCGTCCCAAAAACGAACATGCTTCCGTGCCAAACGGAGCAAAAAATGTGGGACGCACACGAACACACGGAAGATCAAATAACACGCACGTGTGCCTTTAAACATAAAAAAAATATGTGCACGTTTGGTCGTATCTCCGGTATGTACGGAAACGGACCAAACACGAACGTTTTAAACGGATGTGTGTTGCAGGCCTAAAAGAGGATTTTTACTGAACAAGTTATCATCCAATAGGCACACAGGTATGACTAATTTTAGCTGTATACAACCTTTACGCCCACATAAATAACACAAAAAGCCTTAAAGGGAAACCTGTCATGTAAAAAAATGCTATTAACCTGCATATATGGGGAAATAGCATTTGGTACGTGCCCAGTGCCTGCACAATGAACCCCACTACTTTATTCTTCCTAGCAGTCTTCAGCCCGCTTTACACGCTGCAATATATCTTACAATGTGTCGGCGGGGTCACGTCGTAAGTGACGCACATCCGGCATCGTAAGGTACATTGCAGTGTGTGACAGGTATGTGCGATTGCGATTGAACGTTAAAACGTTCATCGCATACACATCGTACCTTTCTCTAGCATTGCAGGTCAGATTGTTCATCATACCCGGGGTAGCACACATTGCAGTGTGTGACACCCCGGGAACGATAAACAGATCTTACCTGCGTCCTGCGGCTCCCGGCCCACAATACGGAAGGAAGGAGGTGGGCGGGATGTTTACGTCCCACTCAGCTCCGCCCCTCCGCTTCTATTGGCCGTCTGCCGCGTGACGTCGATGTGACGCCAAACGTCCCTCCCACTCCAGGAAGTGGACGTTCTCCGCCCACATAGAGGTCGTATGGACGGGTAAGTACGTGTGACGGGGGTTAATCGTTTGTGCGGCACGTTCAACAAATTGAATGTGCCACACATACGATGGGGGCGTTGCAAATCGCATACGATATCGTATGCGAAATTGTAACGCGTAAAGCAGGCTTTCAGGTTTCAGTCACTTGGGAGGCGCCGGAATGGGTTCAGTCACCGCTGTGTGTATTGAGAGAGGAGGCTGTAACTGCAGCCCCCGCACTGACTGACAGCTGCTCAGCATTAAAACCTGCTGTCAGTTAGTGATAGGGCCACGGTTACAACCGCTACTTTTGATATGCAGAGCAGTGACTGAACTCGCGTCGCTCCCATGCTAAAATCCGAATTCTGCAGGAAGGAATGAAGTTAATTTCCTCCAGGCAGCAGTGTTCGATGTACAGGTTCCAAAATGTTATTAACCTGCATGTTACTGGTGTTTTTTCAGTTTTTCAGGTTTCCCCTAACGATCAACTGTGTATGGTATTATTAAAAAGTGGAATTGATAATGAACTACAGTGTCATCAGAGTTTGGTCAGTGTGTCAGTTCTACCATCAAAGTTTAGTAAGCATGTCATCAGATTTTCTCAGATGAAAAAAAATGATGGAGATTTCACAACATTTTATATCAGTTTGTGAAAAATTGATAGCACAGAGATGACTGTCACGTTCGCCGCCAGGGATGGTACTGTGGCGAGCAAAAATGGACCCACTGGACTACAGGGAAATCCCTGACCTACCCTTTTGTGGGGTAAAGTACGGGACTGTGGCAGCTGACCCCCAGGGCAGGGGCAAACACAGAAGCAGACAGGGCTGAGACAGAAGACCAAGTGTAGACAGGGACTACAAGGGTAGCAAAGGCAGAAGGCATGGTCAGGGCAGACAGGCACAGTCTCTGCTGTGGCGAGGGCCACCAAGTTAGCTGAGGCTAGAGGCACGGCCAGGCTAGAAAGGCACAGTCTCTGGTGTGGTGAAGACCACTGGGTTAGCTGAGGCTGGAAGCAGTGCTGGGCTGGACAGGCACAGTCTCTGCTGTGGTGAGGGCCATTGGAGTAGCTGATACCGGAGGCATGGCCAGACTGGACAGGTGCAGTCTCTGGTGTGGCAAGAGCCACCGGGGTAGCTGAGGCTGGAGCACAGTCGGGTTGGAGAGCCACAGTCTCTGGTGTGGCGAAGGCCACCGGGTTAGCTGAGGCTGGAGCACAGTCGGGTTGGAGAGCCACAGTCTCTGGTGTGGCGAAGGCCACCGGGTTAGCTGATGCTGGAGGCACGGCTGGGCTGGAAAGGCACAGTCAATGGTGTGGCGAAGACCACCAGGTAGCAGAGGCCAGAGGCACAGCTGGACTAGACAGGCACAGTCTCTGGTGTGGTGAGAGCCACCGGGGTAGCTGAGGCTGGAAGCACAGTCGGGCTGGAGAGCCACAGTCTCTGGTGTGGCGAGGGCCAGCGGGGTTCCTGAGTTTGGAGGCATGGCCGGGACGGACAGGCAGGGACACTAGAACCGACAGGCATCAGAAACCAACAGGACTGAATGGATAGGACAGACAAGGGGACCTGACAACTAGCTAACTAGGGCACTACACACTAACCAGCTAAACTAAGGCATTCAACAGGCAACTCCCCTAGTGGGAGCTTTCCCTAAATAACCAATGCCTCTCAGCAATAGGCTGAGAAGCACATCCTAGGAGTGAGACGCTGGCCCTTTAAGAGAGGGGCAGCAGCACGCACACATTGCAGCAAAGGTATGCTCCCTTGGCCATACAGATCCCACCCCCAGGTGTCCCCCTTTGCAGTACATATCCCACCCCCACGTGGCCCCCATTGCAATACAGATCTCAACTTCCAGGCTGCCCCCTTTGCCATACAAATCCCACACTACGGGCTGACTTCTTCCTATACATAACCTACCCCACAGGCTGCCCACTTTGCCATACAGATATCATTCCACAGGCTGCGACCTTTGCCATACAGAACCCTTCCCGCAGACTACCCCCTTTGCCGTACAGATCTCTCATCGTAGGCTGTGCCTTTTTCCATTCTCATCCCACCCCACAGGCTACCCCTTTTTCATGTAGATCCCACCCCATGCAGACCCTTTTTCCATACAGATTTTCCCCAAGGTTGCCCATTTTTCTATACAGATCCCACCTTGCATGCTGCCCCCTTAGTCATACAGATCCCACCCCCAGAGGCTGCCCCCTTATTCATACAGATCCTACGGCACAGACTGCCCCTTTTTTTTGCAGACCCAATCACATAGGCTGCCCACTTTTCTATACAGATCAAACCCCACAGGCTGCCCCCTTGACCATACAGATTTCATCCTGCAGGCTGCCCCCTTTGTCATACAGATCCCACCCAGCAGGCTGCCCCCTTTTCGATAATCATCCCACCCAATGCTGCCCCTTTCCATACTCATCGCAGCCCACAGGCTGCCCCCTTTTCCATGTACATCCCTCCTCATGCAGCCACCTTTTCCATACAGCTTTACTCCCAGGCTGCCCCTTTTTCCATACAAATCCAACCTCGCAGGCTGCCTCCTTATTCATACAGATCCCATCCCGCAGTCAGCCCCCATTTCTATACAAATCCCATCCTACAGCTTGCCCCCTTTGCCATATAGATCCTACCTCGCAGACTGCCCGCTTTGCGATACAGATCCCACCCTGCAGGCTGCCCCTTTTTCCATATTCATCCCACCCAATGCTGCCGCCTTCACATATTCATCCCATCCCACAGGCTGCCCCCTTTTCCATGCAGATCCCACACCATGCAGCCCTCTTTTCCATACAGATTTACCTGAAAGCTGCCCCTTTTTCCATACAAATTCTACCTCGCAGGCTGCACCCTTATTCATACAGATCCCATCCCACAAGCTGCCGACTTTTTTATACAGATTCAACTGCACAGTCTGTCCCCTTTTCCATGCAGATCCCACTTGCAGGCTGCCCCCTTTGCCATACAGATCCCTCCCCACTGCCCCCTCTTCCATGCAGATCCCATCACATGCAGCCCCCTTTTCTATACAAACCCCACCTAAGCTGCCCCTTTTCCATACAGTTCCCAAACCACAGCTCCCAGTATCTTCAGCTCAAGGAGTGCTTACCTGCGCCTAGCTTCAGCGACCTCTCCTCCTCAGTGGCGCTCTGTGGTGCTCTGCAGAGATGCTGGCAGCGTGATTATGTAAACTCATCACGCTGTCATGACCTTTGGAGCCTGCGCACTCCGCCGCATGTCAGGTCCCTGAGCTGATTGGTGCTCCACTGAACCCGGAAATGACGGAGATACAGAGGTTAATTTGTATTAGATGCTAAAACAAATGAATAAACAACAGCGCCCCCAGACCCCCAAAAATCGTAATATCCAGTTTTCACTTAGTATTTTATTAGAGTAGATATGACAGAGGACAATTATCACCAAAACAGAGGAGGCAACTGATGTAATAATCTTTATTTATCAAGTTAGTTTACCAGCTCAAGGTTTTTAAATTAATTCCCTGATCTGTCATTTCTGAGATTGGTGATAAACTACTTGTGCCAGCCGCTGTGCATGATGTAGGCCGACTCACACTGTAAGCTGCTGGGCTCCATGCATTGTATGTAGCAGCAGTGTCAGAGCTGGTGGGCAGCAGCAGTACAACTAACAGCGGCAGAGCAGTGGGCAGAATTCTGACAGGTATCTGATTAGGTCACTGTCGGGGTCAAATAGGAGGAGTAAGTTGGTAGACATGAGGGGCCTTAGCAATCCCCCAGCACCTAAAATCTCATCGCTGGGAAGCCATTGAGTATAAAGATAGCCTTCTCCTGGCTAACCACCTAGATGCGGAATTAAGCATATGAGGGGTTAAGCTGCCAGGAGCTCTACATAGATACTACCGTATTTTTCAGACTACAAGACGCACCGGACCATAAGACGCACCCTGGTTTTGGAGGAGGAAAATAGGAAAATAAAATTTTTAAGCAAAAAAATGTGGTCATGATACACTGTTATGGGACAAGGATCTGCTGCTGACACTGTATGGGGGTAATTTAAAAAAAACAAAAACAAAAAAAAACGGCGTGCGGTTCCCCCAATTTTGAGAACTAGCCAAGATAAAGTCTCACAGCTTGCAGCTAGTATTCTCAGGCTGGGGAGACTCACGTTATTGGGAGCCCCCCAAGCCTAAAAATATCAGCCAGCAGCCGCCCAGAATTGCTGCATCCATTAGATGCGACAGTCCCCAGCTCATCCCGATTGCCCTGATGCGGTGGCAATCGGGGTAATAAGGAGTTAATGGCAGCAGCCCATAGCTGCCACTAAGTCCTAGCTTAGTGATGGTAGGCGTCTATGAGACACCCTCTCACCACTAAGCTGCAAGTGAAAGTAAATAAACACAAACACATAAAAATCCTTTATTTGAAATAAAAGACAAAAAAACAACCTCTTTCACCACTTTATTAACCCCTAGAACACACAGGTCCGATGTAATCCACACAATGTCCCACAACGCATCCAGCTCTGCTACATCTGACAATCACAGAGAGCAGCCATAGAATACGACCGCTCTATGTGAGGGTCAGGCCGCAAGTGAAGTGAGCCGCCGGGATCAGCATTGACTCCAGCTGTCACCACACATCACCTGACTAAAGTCACCGCAGATCTCACTGTCACTTCAGCCGCGGCCGGATTTGCGGTAACACCTGGAGGACTCCCGCAGCATACTCACCTCTCCTCACTCCACACAGCATCGCTCGCTTCCTGTCTGTGTGCCAGCTGACCTGTGTGGAGCCGTGTGTACAGAGATGACGTCATCGCTGTGCTCACTGCTCTCTACACAGATCAGCTGGCACACAGACAGGAGGACACCGCGATGCTACAGGGGAACGGTGAGTATACCGTACTTATTTACTGCCCCCCATGCTTATAATGATGCACGAGGAGCAGTGAATACAGCCGCACATGATCACTCCAGGCTGTAGTTGCCAGGGGTGATCACGCGGGCCGGCTCTCTAGTATGCGCGCATCCCCTGCCCATCTTCCTGCCCACCTGTCAGCGCCGGCTTCAGGGCTGAGAGATGATGGGTGGGATGATGGGCATGCATATCAAATGAGCGGGCCCTCGTGGTCAGGGTAGCGCTGCTACAGCCTGCTCCTTCCTCTGATGACCCGCTCCACCACCACCGCACCGCAGACATCGGACTATAAGACGCACCCCCCACTTTACCCAAAAAGTTTGGGGAAAAAAAGTGCGTCTTGTAGTCCGAAAAATACAGTATATTTTCTCTAAAGATGCATGTGAGGTTCTTAGCACACAATGTAATCAAATTGTGTGAGCCCATCTGCCAACGTCAAGGCGACCTCTTCAGATGGGTCCCTACACTAACTTATCACTAATTTACTGACTAACTGGGACTAAATCACATCTGATATTATAACTACCATTTTTACTATTACTGCACTACTACTTTTTTAAATGTCCATCTGTTATTATTATTTTCTTTATTTTTTTATCATTTTTCTTACCTTTGTTCAAATTGTTGTAGTAAAAAATCCTAATAAATTATGCCTAATGGTTTTTAATCCAGAAGAAGGCAAAAACCCTAGGACACGTTCAGCCAATTTGTGTCACAGGGGAAAAATTCCTTCTCGACCCCGGGAAAAGGCGATCAGTCCTAGAACCCTGGATTAAAGCTAATGATGTTATTTCTAGTTAAGTAATTAATATTAAGGAGCTAATTAAACTATGACTATAGTTTTTATAGATTTTAGGTGTTATACTATTCTTATGGTGCTCTCTTATTAAAGTATTCTAACTTTTATATTTTTTCTAATTTAGTGTATTATTTTAATAGATATAACTATTTTATTACTATTATTATCCTACTGTCTTAATACAGTATAATTCTAACTTTTCTATAACTATTAATACTACTCTAGCCCTACCATGTTGATCCAGAAGAAGGCAAAAACCCAAGGACACATTCAGCCAATTTGTGTCATGGGGAAAAAATTCCTTCTCGACCCCGAGAAAAGGCGATCAGTCCTAGAACCCTGGATCAAAGCTAATGATGTTATTTCTAGCTAAGTAATTATTATTGTAGTGCTAATTAAACTAGTACTATAGTGTTTATAGATTTTAGGTGTTATACTATTCTTGTCCTGCTCTCTTATTACAGTATTATTCCAACTTTTATATTTTTTTCTAAGTTAGTGTTTTATTTTTATAGATACAACTATTTTTTTACTATTATTTTCCTGCTCTCCTATTACAGTATTATTTTAACTTTTATATTTTTTTCTAAGTTAGTGTTTTATTTTTATAGATATAACTATTTTGTTACTATTGTTATCCTGCTATCTTATTACAGTATTATTCTAACTTTTCTATAACTATTAATACTACACTATGCCTACAATGTTGATCCAGAAGAAGGCAAAAAAAACCCAGGACACATTCAGCCAATTTGTGTCACAGGGGAAAAATTCCTTCTTGACCCCGAGAAAAGGCGATCAGTCCTAGAACCCTGGATCAAATTGCTGTTCTACCTATTACTACTGTTATTTTCATCATATTTTTACTACATTCTTATTATCGCTCATATTATTGTTCTTATTATTATACTTACCACCGCCATCTTTGAGGCCCCAGCAGGATGGTCCATATGATATTTCTTCTTCCTCTCAAGAACCAGTTGATGTATTGGCGGTTGTTGTCCTCCTGGATCCTTCTTTCTTGTCTCCTCCTTGCAGGGATGTGGATGTCCAGTTTTATCTTCTTAACCGACTTTTTTGGTATGTCTTCTTCTTCTTCTTCATCAAGGTAGGCGCATAATTCTCTCCAAACTTTTTTTTTTTCATATTCTTCTTGCCTCTTCCTTTTTCCTCTGACATCGATCGTCCTTGGTGGCTCAGGCTGTTTTTCTCGCCGAACTCTATATATTTTCTGGGCCTCGGGGCTGGTTGGCATCAGGCGCTGGGATGGCAAGAAATTAAATTACAAGGATTAATAGGAACATCCAAATACACAACCACCTTATAATAAAAGAAGCACCAATGTTGCCCTTAGTTTTCTCACTGACCTCCTTCTTGAAGATCGGTGACGGTAGCAGCATCATACAAATGGACAATCTTCTTAGTTTTTCCTCAGGTGTAAGGTAAACTAAAGGAAACAACCAGATATTAGGATCAGATTAGAGACTAAAGCCCCCCTCTAAAAAAAAAAAAAAAATCCCCACTGGCCAGCGTGAGAACTGCAAGATTTTTAAGTGCTGTTTCCATTAAAGATTGTGATATGGATAAAAAAAAACAAACCATGACAAATATTATTAAAAAATACATTGAACACAAAAACCTGATTTAAATAATAGGTGATTTCTGATGACAAATTCAAAGGCCCAAAGTCTAACAATGAAATATTCCTGGATAACCCCTTTAAAGTGGAAATCCTGAATCTAGGAAACAGTTGGCCCTCACAGACTGATGATACTACCTGGTCCAACGCTGGCAGAAGATCCAGTCCAATCAATGGCATCTGCTGACATCTTTGTTTTGTTGAAATGTATCAAAATCCTATAAAAGAGGAGCAGAGGTTGTAGGGACTTGATCCTTATTTCTATGACTTGGGTGACAGTCCCTGAAAACACTGAAGAACAATGTCTCTATATTCAGGGGCTGTTGTGGACGGGCGAGATTGGGAGATGGAAAGATATTTCCTGTTACATATGTGATCAATTTCACTAAAGGGGCTGTCACACAAGCCCCAAGGGGGCTGTCAAGGGACAAGTGATGGCCGATACCCCCTGGTGTGAGTGCGGGTGATGGATGTATCGCCGCCCGGTATCTGGTGTGAGTGCGGGTGATGGATGTATCGCCGCCCGGTATCTGGTGTGAGTGTGGGTGATGGATGTATCGCCGCCCGGTATCTAGTGTGAGTGCGGGTGATGGATGTATCGCCGCCCAGTATCTAGTGTGAGTGCAGGTGATGGATGTATCGCCGCCCGGTATCTGGTGTGAGTGCGGGTGATGGATGTATCGCCGCCCGGTATCTGGTGTGAGTGCAGGTGATGGATGTATCGCCGCCCGGTATCTGGTGTGAGTGAGGGTGATGGATGTATCGCCGCCCGGTATCTAGTGTGAGTGCGGGTGATGGATGTATCGCCGCCCGGTATCTAGTGTGAGTGCGGGTGATGGATGTATCGCCGCCTGGTATCTGGTGTGAGTGCAGGTGATGGATGTATCGCCGGCCAGTATCTGGTGTGAGTGCAGGTGATGGATGTATCGCCGGCCAGTATCTGGTGTGAGTGCAGGTGATGGATGTATCGCCGCCCGGTATCCGGTGTGAGTGCGGGTGATGGATGTATCGCCGCCCGGTCTCTTATATGACGTCTCATACCTTAAATCTCTCGCTGATCGCTGGTGTCTGTCTTCACTCTCTGATGAGGTGTAACAAACTAAGGATAAACAACTTTTTTTTTTTTTTATTCAAACTGAGCAGTTCTATTGGCTGCTTATCAGTGCAGTTACCATAGTGACAGAAGCTTGTGCAGATTTAAAGGGACAGGACGCAGTCATTGCGCTATAGTACATTTTAGCATAAATTTCATATAACACTGTACATTACATGGAGCTGCTCAGATAATGTGTGGACAGACGCTCCTGTATCTCTTCATATATTATGTACATTTACTTAGAAGAGCTGTAGAGATATGTGGGGTAAAGTTACTTGTGTTGTGAATTGTATGTGTATAAAGAAGGCCTGGTAGTGTCTGTAATGGGCTGAAAATTGTGCTTTTATGTTCAGAACAAATCTCAGTATTTTTTCTCCGTGTTCCTATCAACTTTCTGTCGTATTTCCGTCACAGAACATTGTTACATATAGCGAGATGCCATAGCAATCAGACCATTGGGGCCAATCAGGGGCAGTGCACTGAGGTCCCTTTGGCTTTTCTCCTGCAGTCAGTCCCCCTGGCTATAATACTTTATTTGACAAAAGTGAGTACACCCCTCTCATTTATGCAAATATTGTATTATATCTTTTCATGGGATAACACTGAAGATAGGACACGTTGATATCATGTAAAGTAGTCTGTGTACATCTTGTATAACAGTGTAAATTTAATGTGCACTCTAAATAAGCAAACACACAGCCAATAATGTCTAAACCACTGGCAACAAAAGTGAGTACACCCCTATGTGAAAATGGCCAAATTGTGCCCAAAGTGTCAATATTGTGTGTGGCTACCAGTTATTTTCCAGCACTAAATAAATAAATAAATAAAATAAATAAATAAATAAATGCCACAAGCGCTGTGAAAAGTAATTATACTTTTTCTATATTGCAAAAAAGTAAATGGAAGTAGCCGCTGGTAGAGGACAGATTCCATGTCCAGATCTGTCAGATAATGGAAATAAACAACCAAAGAAGTACTACCGCGCTACTAAAGGCTGGAGTCCAAACCACCTGAGTTAGGAGGTGAGGACCCTACAGACAAAAGGGCGCTAATGGGAAATATAGTATATCCAGGGGCATAATTACCGTGGTCGCAGAGGTCACCATTGCGACCGGGCCCGGTAGGTTAGGGGCCCGTGGTCGCCCTGCAGATCAGCAGCCAGCTCCTTCCTGTGAGAGAGGAGCTGCGCTGTTCTGTCACATACCACGCGGCCGCTATATGACCTGGTGCCACCGCCGCTGACACCGGCACCAGCGGCAGCACCGGGCCCTCCTCCCCTGTCATCATACACAGCAATGATAAAGCATTGAGCGGCCCATGCCGCTCCATCATTCTCCCCCTGTGCCTGGGCGGTGACTTCACTCCTGTGCGACTGCTGTGCTGAGGCATGCAGAGTGCAGGACAGGAGTACGCTGACCGGAGCAGCAGTGGAACGAGGAAAGAGGTGAGTACTTGTTGTGTTTTTTATATATAAATCAAAGAGTACACGGTGGCTATAGACCTGAGGTGCTGAATTATACATGGAGGCCTCGAGGTACTGGATTATACATGAAGGCCTAGTGGGCTGGCTGCA